>NW_021268171.1:0-2389 GCF_002162155.2 Triticum dicoccoides
CCACGGCGGTCGATGCAAAGAAGAGCAAGACGGGAAGGGTTTACCTGCTCGGGGCGCTCACCGAGGACATCTTGCTGCAAGTTTCGTCAAAGAAGACGGCAGCGGAGCTGTGGATTAGCCTTAAGACACGGTTCGTCAGCGTGGATCGGGTCAGGGCGGTGCAGCTGGGCACTCTTCGCGGCGAGTTCGAGCGAGTGCGCATGGCGGATGAAGAGACGTCGGACGCGTTCCCGGGAAGATCGGTAGCATGGTGGCACACTACGCGGGGCTAGGGTGGACGCTGGATGATCCGTCGACAGTGAAGAAGCTCCTGAACTCGGTCCCAGACCACCTGTAATCGTTGTCGCCAGACTGGAGCAGTTCTGCGATGTCAACACGTTGCTATTCTAGGAGGTACTGGGTCGGCTGAAAGCTTTTGATGAGAGGTTGCGGCGACATGCGTAGGCCGGTGGTGAGCGGGCGAGCGAGCAGTTGAGTAGGCGGCACGGCGGCGGCTTCGACTATGAAGACACTGGCAGCAGCACAGCGTCGTGCGGCGGAGGGAAGCGACACGGACGATGCTACATCTACAGCCAACGCGGGCATTTCTGGCGGGACTGCACGGAGCCGAAGAAGGCGGAGGAGGCGGAGAAGGCTCTCCTCGCCGACATTGACGTCGACGAGCCGGCCCTCCGGTAGACGTGGCTTAGGGACTGACAGGAAATAAGCCACGATAGCACGGCGAGTAGTGTGTGCCGCGCTGGACGTGGCGAGCACCGTGGCGGGCACGTGTCTCTGTATGGGCATTGTCCGACTAGTGTATGTCATGTGTGTGTGCGTGAGTGTGTGCACGGGTATGTGTGTGCGAGTGCACCCGATGCGCAGGACTAGGGCGAACGTGAAGGGCTGGACGAGTTGATTTGTTGCAGGCTCACCGCGACCGGGGCGTGTGCACGCGCGTCGTGGGCGCGGCCAGAGTAGGCCGGATCAAACGCTCGAGTGGGTAGGGACGTGGGGTGTGTGCCCTGGCGTGGCCCGGGTATAAAATGTTAGGCAATAAGCCACGGCGAGGTGTCGAACGAGCCGGGCGCGTGTACGGGCGCGCGCCGGGCGAGTTGGACGCGTCGGGACCATGGCGAGTAGTGCGTGCGTGCGCGTAGGTCCAGCACGGGCATGTCCGTGCGGATGGGCGCAGTGTGTGTGCGGGTGACCGCAGGCCGTTGGCGAGCTGCGCGGGGTGGTCCCGTGCGATCAGCTGGTGGCCCGTCGTGACCCGTGCGCGTCGGAGCACGTCGTGGGCACGAGCGTGGCGAGCGGATCGCGGGCGCGAGGGGGAGGGAGCGTGGGTGCGTGCCCAGTCGCTGGCTCCGGGTATAAAGCCGCGGCGGCTGATCGTTGTAACGGGGCGGGGGGTTTTACGAGTACGAGCTCGTGGAGTTGGCGTTCGGGCGCCGGGAAAAACCACCGTGTCATCGTGTTCTTCTTCCTTCTTCCCTTTCTTCTCCGGTGAGATTGTGTGACGACGACAGGGAGAGCCAGGCGGAGCGAGGCGAGGGACTGGAGGTTCCAACAATTGGTATCAGAGCCACGTTCGGTCGCCAATCTCGAGAATTACACCGCGTGGGTGATCAAGGTCGAGGCCAATCTCGACGCGGCCGGGCTGTAGGAGGCGGTGGTCGTGCCAGAGGACGCGGCGGCGGCGGTGATCGCGAAGAAGGACAAACCTGCGCGGGCATACCTGTTGGGCGCGCTTGCGGAGAACTTGTTGCTGTAGGTGGCGTCAAAGAAGATGGCTGCAGAGGTGTGGGTGAGCTTGAAGGCCAGGTTCGTGGGCGTGGATCGCGTGCGCGCTGTGCGGCTCGGCACGCTGCGCGGGGAGTTCGAGCTTCTGCGCATGGCGAGCGGCGACACGCTGGACGACTTCGCCGGCAAGCTCGGGGCCATGGTGGCGCGTTTTGCAGGGCTCGGAGAGACGCTCGAGGACGCAGCCCTGGTGAAAAAGCTGCTGGACTGCGTTCCCGATCGCCTGTACGCAGCGGTGCCGGGGATGGAGCAGTTCTGCGACCTGGAGACGCTGCTCTTCGACGACGCGCTCGGGCGCCTGAAGGCGTACGATGAGCGGCTGCGTCGGCGTGGTCAGGCACGCGGCAAGCGGGCGGACGGTGAGCAGCTCATGCTCACGGCGGCACAGTGGCGGGCGCAGGAACGGCGCTGGGGCGGTGCACGTGAAGAGGACGACGACGACGGCACGGCGAGCACGCATCAGGCGGCGGGGACAATCTTCATGCGAAGTGCTACAAGTGCGGCGTCAGAGGTCATTTCAAGAGGGAGTGCCCCCTGCTGCGGAAGGAGCCGGCCGCAGGGCATGCACTGATGGCGGACGCCGACGTCGAGGATGCTTGGCTGCTCT
>NW_021268172.1:0-1486 GCF_002162155.2 Triticum dicoccoides
AGGCGGCGGCGACGCGGGGCGCCGCGCGAGCCCGCGATGGGCTCCGTGGGCTGGCTGCGAGGTGGGCGCGGGGACGCCACGTGGCAGGACGCGAACTATCAAGGGGGTCCCATAAATCACCCAACCGCGAAAGGAATGCAAAATCCGGGAACATAACACCGGTATGACGGAAACTAGGGCGGCAAGAGTGGAACAAAACACCAGGCAAAAGGCCGAGTCTTCCACCCATTACCAAGTATATAGATGCATTAATAATATAAGAGATATTGTGATATCCCAACCAAAATCCTGTCCACCATGGAGCAATCTTCAACTTCACCTGCAACTAACAACGCTATAAGAGGGGCTGAGCAAAGCGATAACATAGCCAATCAATGGTTTGCTAGTAAGGGTGTCAAAGGTTAGAGGTTCATGGCAATTTGGAAGGCTTGAAGAGCAAAAGATAGGTAACGCAGCATAGCGATAGAACGAAGCAACTAGCATAGCAATGATAGTAGTGAGATCCAGGGTAGCGGTCATCTTGCCTGAAATCCCGCAAGGAAGAAGAACGAGTCCATGAAGAAGACGAACGGATGAAGCCGAACCAAGCGTAGACGAACGAATCCTCACGATCGCAACAAAACAGGAACTATCGAAAAGAAGCACACAACAAGGTAAACACACCACACATGAACAAGGCATGATTCACAACAAGCATGATGCATGACAAGGCTACATGAAGCTACTCATGGAAAGAGATGATGCAAACAAGAACACCACATCAAGGCAAGTTTAAATGAGGCCGGGAACAACATATAACAATTCCGGTAAGTCCTCATATGCATATTTCGAAATTGGTCCAGATCTGAATAAACCTTATGTTCAAGGTGTTAAAAAGCAAGTTAAGATGCACAAAGATGATCTACACGAGATTCTAGTCAAGTTACATATAAAGTTCATTTAGGTCGGAGCTACGGCCTAGAAGATATGAGCAAAACAAGTTAAACATGGCATTGATGCAAAATGCATTCAAACATCAAGCAAACACTCCAAAACAAGGATGCAACATGATAATATGAAGCTACATGCAAATTCAAGCAAATTTCATATAGAGCACACCCAAAACGGAGCAACGGTTCAACACACACACACACTATACAAGTTTAAAGGACAAGCTGTCCAAAACAGCAACTAGGCATCTTGCAAGCATCAAAACAACATGCTACAGCATCCTAACATGAAAACAAAAGGCATGGACATGATGTACAGGTAAAGCATAACAAAACATGAACACTGAGCTATCTCCGGAAATCACTAGAACATGCTCAAACACACATGGTAAGATTGCAAATAATAACAGTTCAGACTTTGCAGAAAATAACATCAGGTTGCAATGTTTAGAGCTATCAAACAACATGTTACAGGAACTTATCTTGGCAAACAAAGGAATGGCATGATACTACTAAATGCATAGATCAAATGTCCTTTAGTGTCCATGAGCCAAAAA
>NW_021268173.1:0-1299 GCF_002162155.2 Triticum dicoccoides
TAGGCTATAGAGCTAGTTCAACTCTAGTGTAAAATTATTTGAACTAGCTTATAGAGCTAGTTCAACTCTAGTGTAAACTCATCTGTAATAGGCTATAGTACTAGTTCAACTCTAGTGTAAAATCATTTTTATTAGGCTATAGAGCTAGGTCAACTCTATTGTAAAATTATTTTAACTAGCTTATAGAGCTAGTTCAACTCTAGTGTAAAATTATTTGTACTAGGCTATAGAGCTAGTTCAACTCTAGTGTAAAATTATTTGTACTAGGCTATAGAGCTAGTTCAACTCCAGGGTGAAATTATTTGAACTAGCTTATAGAACTAGTTCAAATCTAGCGTAAAATTATTTGTACTAGGCTATATAGCTAGTTCAACTCTAGTGTAAAATTATTTCAACTAGCTTATAGAGCTAGTACAACTCTAGTGTAAAATTATTTGAACTAGCTTATAGAGCTAGTTTAAATCTAGTGTAAAATTGTTTGTACTAGGATATAGAGCTAGTTCAACTCTAGTGTAAAATTGTTCGAACTAGCTTAAAGAGCCAGATCAACTCTAGTGTAAAATTATTTTAACTAGCTTATAGAGCTACTTCAACTCTAGTGTAAAATTATTTGTACTAGGCTATAGAGCTAGCTCAACTCCGGTGTAAAATTATTTGAACTAGCTTATAGAGCTAGTTCAAATGTAGTGTAAAATTATTTGAACTAGCTTATAGAGCTAGCTCAACTCTAGTGTAAAATTATTTGTACTAGGATATAGAGCTATTGCAACTCTAGTGTAAAATTGTTTCAACTAGCTTATAGAGCTAGTTCAACTCTAGTGTAAAATTATTTATACTAGGCTATAGAGCTAGTTCAACTCTAGTGTAAAATTATTTGTACTAGGCTATATTGCTAGTTCAACTCTAGTGTAAAATTATTTGAACTAGCTTATAGAGCTAGTTCAACTCTAGTGTAAAATTATTTGTACTAGGCTATAGAGCTAGTTCAACTCTAGTGTAAAATTATTTGAACTAGCTTATAGTGCTAGTTCAACTCTAGTGTAAAATTATTCGTAGTAGGCTATAGAGCTAGTTCAACTCTAGTGTAAAATTATTTGAACTAGCTTATAGAGCTAGTTCAACTCTAGTGTAAAATCATCTGTAAGAGGCTATAGTACTAGTTCAACTCTAGTGTAAAATCATTTTTATTAGGCTATAGAGCTAGGTCAACTCTATTGTAAAATTATTTTAACTAGCTTATAGAGCTAGTTCAACTCTAGTGTAAAATTATTTGTACTAGGCTATAAAGCTAGTTCAACT
>NW_021268174.1:0-1571 GCF_002162155.2 Triticum dicoccoides
AAACTAGATTAGGTTTAGTTTAATTTTAATTAACCCTATTAGTTAACTGTGTCACTGACGTGTGGACCCCACACGTCAGGTTTGACCCGGACCAGCCCTGTTGACTTGCTGACATCATCATGACATCGGGCTGACGCAGTAAATACTTTCTAGAGTTTTGAAATAAATTAGAAATGATTTATTATTTTCAGAAAATACCCAAAACTTCTAAAAATCATATTAAATCAACCGTAACTCCAAATGAAATAAATTATATATGAAAAATTATCAGAAAATGCAATCAATCCATTTATGCTACTTTCATGCATGTTAAACCAACTTATACACATTTTATAAGTGAAAACATGATAATGGCATTTTAAATGCTAAATATGGAGTTTGCATATGAACCCTTGGTCCATATGGACTTCATTTAAATTGTTGCTAGATGCATTAGTGCAAATCATAACATTATTGCCATGTCATGATCATGCATCATATTGTGCATTGCATTGATTGTGTTTCTTCTCTGTTTGCCGGTGGTGTTCCCCCTCGGTAGACGTTGTTCTGACGTTGTGATCATTGACACTGATGAAGACTCAATGCTATCTTCAGAATTGCCAGGCAAGAAAAAACCCCTTGTTCATTCCGATACAATCCCACTCTCTCGCTCCTGCTCTCTTTTACTTCATTAGGACAACAACGTTTCAACTGTTACATGCTGCGGTAGTTGAACCCCTTTCCTCTGCATGACCTGTCATTGCCACAGAAAATAGATGAAACCCAATAGCATGAGTAGGAATTGTTTGAGCCCTGATGTGCCTACTCATTCATGCTTGTTGTCATGCCTGCTACATCTTAGAGTTGAGTTAGGTCTGATTCATCGGGAATGAATTGGAACATGGTGAACATGTCCTACTGTTGAGAGCTAAGTGTGTGAACACGATTTGGTAAAGGTAGCGGTGAGAGGCCATGTAGGAGTACATGGTGGGTTGTCTCATTGCAGTCGATCTCAGAAACTGAGTTCTGTGTTTGTGATCCGTGAACAGTTACTACCACACATTGGGTTCCGGTAACTCGGCCCCTCTCGGCTTATTAATCAACTCGATTTCTGTCCAGGAGTTGCAACTAGTTTCTGGTGTTTGTAGGTAGTGTTAGTAGTCTACCAAGTGGCACCCGGTATAGGTGGGCTTGGGACCGACTAGGCACAGTGGCACGGTGTACCAAGTGGCACCCGGATGGTGGGCTTGGAAACCCTACACACATCATTTGGTGCCGTGAGCGACACCCTGGCCGGATCTCCTTGCGGATGGAACCCGAATAGGCGATAAACCTGGATGAGAGACTTGTGTGGTTAGTCAGGTCGTGGCCGACTCCCTCGCCAGGCTTCCGCTTGAAGGTTGCCGAGGTACACGACGTGTACATGGTGGTAAGTGGCGAGAGCGTGTGTGAAGAAGTACACCCCTGCAGGGTTATCATTATCTATACGAATAGCTGGATTCCTCGGATATGGAAACTTGGACCCCTTGCATATTTCATAGACAAGTGAAAGTATATACTCTAAAATGCGCAAGATAAGCATGAGTGCTATG
>NW_021268174.1:2999-4378 GCF_002162155.2 Triticum dicoccoides
ATCTCAGTCAACCTCTTCTTTTCTACGGGGTTAGGAAACTAGGCCTTCTCGTCTATCTATCAGGATGATGTGTTACTAATCCATAGACTTATAGGATTGATGGATTCATGTCTCAGTTCAGTTTCCAGTACTTCCGTGTGTTCATAGTTGGTCTCGGAACCTTGATATTGTGATGTTGAGTCGTTATGCCACCATTTTCCAAGATGTCTCAAATCTTTTTGAGCATTTACAGCCGTTATGCTATCCGAGTCATCCGAGGTTACTAAATAGTCTGATGCATTTGCAAATCCTTTCTTTCCGTTCCTGATGTCCTTTTTGGTTAGAATAAGCACACTAACCGGTGCTTTGAGGTACTCTATTGCCTCGGTATATATGTTGGGGCTATTATTATGACCCTAGGTGTTCCCGGTATGATGATTCTGGCCACCATCCTCAAAAGCTTCCCGTGATGCCATTTAGTAGTAGTTATTCTACTCCTGGGTTCTTGACCCAAGATCCACTCTACTTACCTCGTGTTGATAGTGTTGCTTGTACCTTTAGGATATTAGTAATCTTTGTGAGTCTTCGAGGTCCATTGTATATCATTCTTCCAAATACCATGAACCATCATGGCAGAAGTTCTTTTGAACCAAAAGATCACAACCAGAGTGCTCTTGAGGAGTACTCCATCCATATTGTGAATCTGCTAGTCCCTTTTCTTCTGCATGGGTTATCTGGAAGAAATATGTTGAACTTGTTTCACATACCAATCTATGCATCCATAACTCAGAAAATCATATGTTCTTTGAGTTGTCCCTCATTAGTTTTTTTCTGACATCCGACTATCAATTTGTAGTCAGGAGTAGTCGTGCATTCGTGTTATAGATGCCTATTATCCTTGTAGTCTGACAAGCCATTCTATTCCATAATGACTAGGAGAAACAAACTCCAGCACCTCGTCCATTTCTTGGACTAGTCAAGTAGTTGTATTTCGCAGATCAAAATGCCAATCCAGCTTTTGCTCTGTTCTACCTTGGAGTGTTACCATCTTTATGTCAAGAATGTCATTAGAATTGCACCACCTCTTATGAATTCTTGACGCAGTCATACTTCTCGCCATCATTATTCATTCCTCGGTCCCATGTTGTTGTAACCGAAATGCCAACAAGTGAATTGATATGTGTGAAATCAATACTCCAAGCAACTCGTTGCTTTGTAGTAAATGGACAATATTCTCATTCTTAGAGTGTTGATCATTAAATCATCATCCTAAGATTGATCGTGCTACCTAGTCCTTATTTCTGGTGCACTCTTCGATCCATGAGTTGGGATTGTGTCAATCCCTCACTCTCTCGATCATATCTTCTTGCCCTGAAAAGCAAGATTGTTCTCGAGCTTAG
>NW_021268174.1:6002-12226 GCF_002162155.2 Triticum dicoccoides
ATATATACAATTTCTCCTAATTGGTGCCTTCGGAGCCGGTGGCATTAGCCTAGCTAATTGGTGCCTTCGGAGCACGATAACAATTGGAAGTGGTTCATGGGGGCGGTAGCGGGTAATAGTATTCTCCTTTGGGATCTATGACCTGCTCGAGCAAAAATCCCGCTATTTCCTCTTGAATTGCTTCTATGCACTCCTGTGCTAGGAGCTTGTCCCGCACCTCTTTGAACTATTAAGAAGGAGATCAATATGCATGTGTATTAGTTGTGTGACTAGATATCGATAATGGTGTAAAAATTGTGAATAGTGTTCTGACAATCGATATGCCCCGTTCATGAAGTATATGTTTGGATGAAAGAAGTGACTTCCTTTGATTCACGTGCATTTGATGTAAGTTGCCGCCGTGAATTCAAGAAAGTATGTTTTGCTTCCTCTGGAATCATCACAAGCAGTCATGCATGTGCGAAGTATTCTATGGTCTGATAAACCGATCATCTTCATTCCATATGTATCTCCTAGCACACCAAGCCACTGATTGACTTGTTAAAGGATAAAGAGTTATCGTACTATCCTAGGTCATGCACAAGATTCCGTTGTCCTCGTTGATGGTTCCCAACCTGAACTCGGTAGTTTTTTATTATGAGACAACTACGTGGTCATGCTTGTCTGGGACAGCGTGTTCACATGTAAGTAGCAGAAGCCGCTCATGTTTCGGAGCTTGCTATCGTAGTTTATTCCCCGAGAATCTTGCAACGCCGTCTCGTCGATTTGTGTTGCAAACTTTCGTTTTCCCTTCTAGACTTGATGAGTCTGGATTATTCTGACACCAACCAGATCTGAATCTCAGGCAGATATGATGGTTAGAATGTTTCCCAAGAACTATCATATTGGTATCCCTTTAACCCAGTAAAGTGGATGTCGTGGACAACACACCAGCCGGAAGAACCGTTATTGTAGTAATATTGTTTGAGGAAGTTGGCCACCTCCCCATAAGGATCTCATAGAATTTATTCTAGTAGTTGTTCCTTATGAATTTATTCCGTTATTGTAGTAATCTTGATGTTCTAGATAACAAACCATATCAATAAATGGGTTACGTTAGCACATCAAGGAGAACATTAGAAGCGGAGTGCTAAATGTCTCTCGGTTGATCATCCAGATTTTGAACCCTTTGCCTCGCTAAGGTGAAATCTGAGAAAGTGTTATCTTTCTTTGCATCTGCATCGTCCATCACTATTCATCATGGTAGTATGTTGTGTTGCCAGGATCCTTGACACGGATGTTGGTAGAACCTTGATGAATATGGAAATGCTCAAGTTTTTGAGAACACGCGCAAGCAAAATCATCCCATGCGTTGTCTTCAACAAGGTAGTCCACACCATCCATTCTAGTGTGGGTATGCCATCCTTTCGAACTCCTTCAAATGATCGTTTGTGCATTTCCTTAGGCTAGTATAGAGAGTTTCAATGATCTCTGTATCAAAAGTAATTCTTTTTGCCTCTTAAGGGAATAGCTCTATGAGTCACCTCCACTAAGGTGCCTCCTTATGGTATTATGGGCAACATAACTCCTCGCTACTTTGAAACCCCCTCACCATCTAATTAAGCGTGGAATTGTTGCCTACCTATTGAACCTTCGTCATAAGTTCCTTGCCATTCCCCCTGAGGTGTGTTTGTGTCTCAGCTCAATAGATGTTTCAACGTCTCGCTCCATGAGTTGATCCTGAGTACTCGACCTTCGAGGAGATCGATTCCTGTATAGTTTCTTTCTGCCATCATCGTGTTGGATGGAGATCTCGAAAGTAAAGACGTCAAGATCAAATTGAAGCAATGAATCAACATCTTCGAGAAGGACAGCTGGATCACAAAGATCGTGTTAGCTTTGTGTCCCCTTTGTCTTCTTACCTCACGTCTTGAATCTCGGGACGAGATTCTTGTTTAGTGGGGGTGAGTTGTCACAGCCCTAGCATTGGCCTTGCTTATCATTGCATCATCATCTTGCATCATGTTTAAATTTCTCAGAAACTTGAAATGGGGACTGACCAAACCCTAGCACCAAATGAATTCAAATAAGCTCAAATAAAATCACTTCCAATAAACCCAAAGTGACTTCAGGGAAAGTCCATCATTTTTGAAATTGGTGAAAACCTCTAACAAAAATTGGTGCATATTTTCCCTAGGTCATTTCAGGTTTTTGGATTAAATCATAAGTATTTGAATTGGAGCATTTAATGGCTATAAATATTTTAAATGCTTCAATAATTCTGAGAACATTTGAGGGCTGTTAGTAAACATTTTAAAAGTGCCCACAAATTTTCTCAGCTGTTTTAAAAAATGGTTTAGTATTATTACTAAATAAAAAACAGAAAATCATAATAGAAAACATAAAGTAAAGAGAGAGAGAGAGAGTTACCTGGGCTTTCAGGTGGCCCAGCTGCCTGGCCCAGCCCAACTCCCCGCCTATCGTCTTCTCCCTCGTGCCAGTGGGCATGAGGGCGTGTGGCCGCCGCGTGTGCCCACGCGCTTGGCCACCTCCTGCTTCTACCGACATCCTGGACTGCTCCAGACGACGCCACCACTACAAAAAAAGACACGTCTGTGACATTTTGGGCCGAATGAATTTTTTTTCTGTCATACATATGACACTTCTATGACGATAATTGTGACAAACCCCGGTATCATTATAGATGTGGTGGGCTCCTACTTGTATGACAAAAAATCATGACAAAAAATGGGCTTTTCATCCTGGGCAGGCCGGAGACGTAGCTGCATGACATTCTTTGGGACATGACGGAAAAAACCGTGGTAGAAGCAAGGGCGAGGAAAATTTCGGGGAGTTCCCTGTTACGGTGGGAGGTCGGGGGCCGAGCGATGCGCATTTCTCTCATACACATACGTGTGTGTGTGCGAGGCGTTGGCTCTAACTGAACCCGAGCAAGGCATTGGGCTCTAACTGAACCCGAGCGATTGCACTGCACGGTACGCGTTACTGAACCCGAGCGATCGATCGATGGCTGTTAACTGAACCCGATCGAGCGATTCCTTCGCTACTGCTGCTAACTGAAGCCGATCGATGCTGCCTCTGGATGAACAGTGAGTGTTGTGGGGGTGGGGGGGTGGATGAACAGTTCCCGGTGGGGTGGATGAACAGGACCCCGTGGTGTTGCCTTTGGATGAACAGGACCCCGATCGATCGAGCCGGTTGGGGCTGGATGAACAGTACCCCGTGGAGGGCTTGATGAACAGGACGACCCCGTGGAGGGCAGGATGAACAATAGACGGTGGAGATGAACAGTATCCCGTGGAGGCCCGTTTTGTGCTACGCCACACCCCTCCCGATGAACAGGACCCCTGTTTCGACCGTAGCGCTCGAACACAAGTCCGTTTCATCCGTTTTGCAGTACGCCACACCCCTCCCGATCAACAGGACCCCTGTTTCTACCATAGGAGGTCCGTTTCCTCCGTTTTGCGGTACGCTAGACCCCTCCCGATGAAGAGGATCCCATTTCGAACGTGGCCGGTCGAACACAAGGCCGTTTCCTCCGTTTTGAGGTACGCCAGGCCTCGTTTCCATCGCCTGTTCCGTCCAAGCCCTCCCGATGAACACGACCACTCATTCCGTTCCGACCCAGCTGGTTGGCTCCCACGCGTTCTGTTGCCTCCCCATGAACACGACGCATTCCGTTGCCTCCCCATGAACACGGCGCATTCCGTTTCCTCCCCATGAACACGACGATGAAGTTGTTTCTCCGTTCCGACCCATCCATGTACATGAGCCTTGGCCGTACGTATGCGCGAGTAGGCGTTCGAGACCCTGCCCGTATGTACACATAAGTGGCCGTATTTTCTTTATTGCACCCTGACCGCCTCTACTACGACACGTGCGTGCCTCTACATCGACCAGTATATATGTACGTAGACGTTCGTGACCAGAATGACAATGCTACGTACGCTTCGACCAGGTGGGTCCCGACTGTCAGGCACTTCCTTGCATGCGAAGATGTAGCTCGTGGGTCCCAGCAGTCAGGGGGGCGAAATACGGTGGCCCGTCTGGTGGGTCCCGCTATCAGGTGGAGGAATACTTATTTTGCACGTAATAAGGAGACACTTCCTTGGTGCGGCCGTGGACCCAGCTATCAGCCTCTCCACGTACAGTCCACGTCCAATGGAAGTCATTCCTTGACCACGTTGACCACGCCGCGCCGAGAGCACCAGGGCGGTGGATGACGGCGAGCCCTAGGAAGGGGACGACACGGAGCTGGAGAAGACGCGGCAGTGGATGCCCACACGTAGAGGAGTACGAGGGTTCACTGGTTCGCTGCGGTGTGAGGCTGTCGTTGCTGCAGAATAACAGGGGGTGTGGGTGAGTAGAGGGATGGCCTGGCCAGCGGTTGGCGTTGTTGGGGGCGGTGAGGCCTCCGTCGCATCGCAGCCGGCCACGGGAGGCAGGAGCATGAGGCACCACCAGCGCTGGTTTGGGCGGCTGGAGCAAGAAGACCAGAGGTTGAAGAAGCATTACGGCCGTTGGATGGACATCGTACGGTCACTTGAGGTACAATCGTGCATATTGACTAAGTTGACAAAGCCCTCCGTCCCCGTCAACTTAGTAGGACCACAAGTCAGCCTGCCACTATACTGGGTCCCAGCTAACAGGGGGAGTATTCATTTTTTGTGCGTAATAAGGAGGCATTTCCTGGCGTGCGAAGATATAGCTGGTGGGTCCGAGTTGTCAGCGGCGGTAACATTTTTTTCGCGGAATACAGAGGCCCTTTCGGTGGGTCCCTGATGTCAGGTGTAGGAATCATTATTTTGCATGTAATAAGGAGGCATTTCCTTGCGTGCGGCCCTGGACCCAGCTGTCGTCCTCTCCACGTATAGTCCACTTCAGATGCATGTCGGTCGTTGACCACATTGACCAGGCCGCGCCGAGAGCACCAGGGCGGTGGATGACGGCGAGGCCTAGGAAGGGAATGACATGGAGGCAGGGAAGACTCGGCAGTTGTTTCCCACACGGAGGGGAGTACGACTGTACGAGGGTTTACTTGTTCGTTTGCCGTCGCCGGAGAATAACAGCAGGTGTGGGTGAGTAGAGGGATGGCTAGGCCAGCGATGGGAGTACCGTGGGGCGGTGAGGCCTGCGCTGCAGCAGAGCCAGCCGTGGGGAGGAGGGAGCAGGCAGTCCCGCCGGCGCCTTTTTGAGCGACTGGAGTAGGAAGAGCAGAGATTGAAGAAGCACGACAGACGTTGGATGGCCATCCAACAGTCACTGCTTATGCGTCAACCTTTTTTTAGGAAAGCCTCAAATCTGTGGAAAGAAGCATACAGCCCATCTGCCATTATTTCTAATAATTTACAGCCCATTTGCTAATTATGAAGGTTTTTTTGGAGCCCATATTCTTTTTGTTAGCATTACAACCCATATTGTGGCCACGGTTATAAAATTATACGAAATTTTGCATATTTCGGTGCGCTCCGAACTCTTTTTAATCCCGAAATTTCGACTCACATTCAAACTGATTTTAAAAATAAGTGTATATCAATATAAAATCCAACAAATTCTCCACGCATAAAAATTAATGTAATTTCAAATCTCGAAATGAAAAAAAGATATTTGAAACTAATTGCCGGTTTGATGTGTTTTAAAAATGTACAACCCATTTCTCATTAGTGATGGGCCATTTTCTCGGCCAGCCGAATGGAAGCTCTCCTTGTCTTGAAAGATTTGCAGCCCAACAGGCCTAACAAAGCGACTTACTTCGCAAAGCACAAAAAAACTTGGCTGTGGCCATGGACCCAGCTGTCAGCCTCTCCACGTACAGTACTCTTCCGATGGAATGTCGTTGACCACGTTGACCACGCCGCGCCGAGAGCACCAAGGCGGTGGATGACGGTGAGGCCTAGGAAGGGGACGACGTGGAGCCGGGGAAGACGCGGCAGTGGATGCCCACGCGGAGGCTGCCGTCGCCGCAGGGCCTGGCGAGCGGTGGGAGTAGTAGGGGGCGATGAGGCCTCATCGGGAGCCACTACAAGAAAGTTGTTAATACATGACAGTCCTAGTCCGTCACAGATCAGCCAAAAATTGTCACACGTGAACATCCATGACGGATCTGAAATTCGTCATGTATATCGCGTCATAATTTGACATCGTACCTTCCATGACGGTTCTTGGCCGTCATGGATCTACCCCAGGCCCGCCAAGCCCAAACTAGGCAGTGACGGAACAAACCA
>NW_021268174.1:13638-14179 GCF_002162155.2 Triticum dicoccoides
AAGGATTATTTATACAACTATATGAAGAAGTCAGTCAATCATTGAATTAGACAAGAAGGCAGTAATGAAGTTCATTTCAAGGTAATCGTTGAAAAAGATTAGCATGCTAGTTGCTAAAGAAACAATGAGTACAGCAGAATGAAGATGTACTTGCATCAGCGTTGTTTGCTAGAGAAAATTCTGCCAGCATATACATTGTACCACACCATTCCTTAACAAACAAGAACGACAGTAAACGAGTAACAGAGACTAACTTCAAGATAATTAACACAAACTGGGCATAAACATAGGCCAAGTTCAAATAAAAATATGTAATGTTGTGGACTATATTAACTCAATTTTTAAATCAAAAACCGAAGGATTTTTCATTTAACTCGATGTTTATGATGCAAGTTCATCTCAAAGTGCCAACAAATACAGTACAAAACAATACCATGTTCTGTTCGAGGATAAGACAAGCGAAAGAATGGAAGGGACAAGAATACAAGCGAAAGAATGGAAGGAACAACAAATCGTATGCTTAGCTCATCACTTATTCTAC
>NW_021268174.1:14520-15036 GCF_002162155.2 Triticum dicoccoides
AGGAAGACATCAAGTTTCATCACGCATACAACTAGGGAAAAACTCATACCACTGGAAATTACAAATTAGTTCTCCAACAAGTAAGAGATGATGTTTGGAACATTGTCATTTGGCACAGAAAAATTTAAACTACATTATCTATGTGTACATCTAAATCCCAAAGATGCAGATTGTTTCAATATTTCATTATTTTATTGTAGAGCTTCAATCATGTCAACTAGAGCAGCTTGTTCAGTGGTAAATCTTGTGCCTCTCCCTCTCACTCAGGGAGCAGCTTATTCAGTGGTAAACTCGTATGCTTAGCTTTCTTCCATCTACAAAAGCTGAGAGGGAAAAGGAGAAGCAATCAAATTAACCACTGAAAAGGTTGCTCCCTGAGTGAGAGGGAGAGGCACAAGATTTACCACTGAATAATCTGCTCCATCAGGTTTATGCACTCGGTCCCCATCAGGTTTCAAAAATATATATAATTGTAGTTTATGTACTGGTCCTTCCATAACTGAAAACTATTTTTTT
>NW_021268174.1:15112-17126 GCF_002162155.2 Triticum dicoccoides
TTTTTTTCATCCATCAGTTTCTAATGCATACATATGGAGACAAACTTAACTGAACTCGTCTCTCTCTCGGAACAAACTGAAATTCTCAAGTACACGTACATTCAGTGAGATACTGAGGTCTCAGATGCATAGTTCCATTTTGAAAACAAAACAAAAATATGTAGTGTGTTCTACATCTTTAAATGCAGGACATGGTCTAGTACATTAAATTACAAAGCAAGAATACTTGCACACACAACAGAAGTTCAAGTCCAGCCAACTAACTTGCACCTACTTCATTCAAATGCAGCACATGGTCTGGTTCATTACATTACAAAGCAAGAAGACTTTCACCCATAGTAGAAGTTCATAAGTTCAGCCAACTAACTTTCACATACTTAGTTCAAGAAGGACATGGTATGGTTCGTTACATTACAAAGCAAGAACCTATGCAAAAAATAAGTAAACAACATAAAATTAGGTACTGCAAGCTTAACCATTTAAGAAGATGTTCAGCAATACAACTAGTTATGTACCCAGAGATGCAAGCAACAAAGGAATTAATTAATGCAACAAATTTATGTGGTTTTGTTGTACTGTATCTTCCCATAATATCCCAAAAGAGGAAAATATAACAGATCTTTCACTAGGAGGTAGTTCATCACAGAAATGCATTACATATTTTGATTGAAACAAGTCTATGAATGCAGAATAAATGCAGGGGATCGGTTTCTCAATAAAGTACATCAAGAATAAGACAAGCGGAAGAACTGAAGGGTATTAAGCTCATGTTCTGCTCGAGGACTGTGGCGTTGGCATCGATCAGGTGGGAGATGTACCGACTATAAGGTGCAAAGCAAATATAGTAGTGTGACAACTGGATGTGCGGTTTCATTTCATTATTACTGAAATGCAAATCTTATCTCAACTGTACCAAATTCTAAAAGAGCTATGCCTTCCCAAATGTCTAAATTTATTAACTGGAGTCTTGAAGAAATGATTCAAATGCATACTAACTGAACTAAGGAACAATGTACAATGGGTAGCTGCACATTACTTTCCCTTTCTTCATGATATACTTGAGGTTTGTCTTGCAGAAAGTAACAAGTATCAATTTTTTAGATGGAATTATAATGAACTAACATTAGAAACCTGAAGCTGTGCAACACTGACCATCCTTTGGATAATAATAATAAATGGAACAAATTTTCCATATTTGCATTGGTAAGGCCAAAACACATATATCAGACACCAAATTACTAGCCCTTGAAACGTGCCAACTAAAACGAAATACCGGCTTCACCTGGCGTGGATGTCCTCTGCCCAAATCATGCAATGTTCAAACTTACAGAATTCATGAGATATATATTTGTCAACATTCTCCATGCAATCTAAGTGAAAATGCAAGCCTTAACATATGTGGAATATAGATCGGTAATCAAAAGTGATTGGTCACAAGCGAATATTGGATGAAACAAAATAAGCAGAGGATGCCATAGAGGAACAAGGCAGATGTACAAGTGCTCACTAAAGAGGTTCATTGGTGATGCAGTGGTCGCAGTGCAGCTCCCCGTCACCGTCGCGCAGCAGAGGAGGTCACCACAGGATGCACAGCCACGCCGGAGAGGCGGCAGAGGAGGTCGGGGTCGCCGCCATCCAGCCCAACCCGCATGAGCGCACCGAGCTGGGGACGCCATCCAGGAGTCGGAGAGGCGCGATGGGGCGCGCTGTCCGACGGAGAGGAGCCACCGGAGATGCGCCGACGATGGACGCGATGCCGCAATCGAAACCCTAGCCAGGGGCTAGGGGTCATGGGCGAGCGCCGGAGACCGGTAGTGGTGGATCCAGCTGGACTGGAGGAGGGAGTGGTCGGAGACTAGCCAGTTGGTGTGCTGTGCGGTGGTGACCTTGCCGGAATCGATGGCCGTTGGCCACGGTGCGAGGGGTCGCATGAGAGGGAGAGAGAGAGAGTTAGGTTGCAACTTGCAAGAGGGGTGGATGGGTGGGGGATGCGTTGGATCTGACAGCCGGAGCT
>NW_021268174.1:18367-28149 GCF_002162155.2 Triticum dicoccoides
ATTTTTTTAATAAATTAGGCACACTCTCGGGTCAGTTGAGAAGAGTCTGTTTAACACCAAAGTAAAGCAACATATGTTGTCCAGTGAGGAGAAAATATGGTCCTTTAATAATTTTGTGTCTTGCAAGGCTAGACCATCAAAGGGCAAAGAAACATTTTATGGCCGCAAATATACATTTGTTTCTTTATCAAGATTGTGATCCCACAAAAGGGATCATAACAATGCATGATGTTTATCGTTTTTTGTGTAAATACAGGTGCTACTGACTATAAAATGACAAACTGAAAACAATAAATGTTGATTTCCTTCACAATGCCATCAAAAGCAAGGCTCTCTGCTGCCCGCCTGCACCTCCAAGGCAGGATACCTCTCTAGCCTAGCTGCTCTTCCACCTCAAACATGTGAATAGCGATGTTTTTGTGAGCATGCCCCAATTGATTCTGTAATTGTGTAAATTTAAGAAAATATACATCTCTTTTTGATAGCTCATCAGTGCAATTTATCCATGATTTATTTTTCTTTGTAGAGAATAGAGTGGCAATAACAGTAAGTGAAATTACAGTAACTAAACCTTGACTTGCATTTCTGTAGCATTTAGGCTCAAAATAAAACATCATCAAATGTCCCGTAATAGGAAAAATATAGATATGTACATATTGTTTAACTCAACATGTACAATTTTTTTAATATGTCATGGGTCCTTACACGCTTTAGGCACATTAACCCATTAACTCCATGTACTGTGTACGGACACGCACGGTTGTACCCATATAATCGAAGAGGAGAATACTATGTGATATTTCTCCTTTTTATTTATTTCCCCTATTTCGTCAAATCCTACCCATGGGTGTATTAAGATTATCAGAGGATCAACATTCAACTAATGATTAATATAATACAATGTTGGTTGAATTACTAATGATCAGATAATGCAATGTAGGAAACATGGAATCCTGTTAATAGCTTGATTAGATCAGTAAACAACATAGATTTACCCCAATGGCAGTGTTAATATGAAAATAGCACAAATCGAGAGACTGAAAGCTTGGTGGTACGTAGGACGGAGTGGCTGCAAGTCCGTGACACTAGTCTCTTGTCTTCAGTCACAAAGCATACAATACCAGAAATTTTCAACCATGCTTAGCAAATATCTGGAATATATATCTTTCTTATAACTGTACATCAATACCAGAAATACAGATTGCCTGTTACAGATTAGCAAACGTAATACAGACTACCTTCTCCAATTCATCTTAAAATTACAATATTAATGAACAAAGTTTGTCAATTTTGTTGTACCAATCACATACAATCATACAATATCTCTCAGCAACTGTAATCTAATGCTCTTTTGTCCGTACACTGTACTTAAGCTGTTTTTCTCATTCCTGTCTCTGTTGCTATAGCTTAACTATTGTGTGTTACAATACAATGATAGGATTCTACCATGTTGTAGATAGTTTTTCTGAGCATCATTCTCGCGAACAGATATACTACGACACAAAAGATACAAACTCAGTAAAGGAAAACTACATAAGAAATGATCAGTGACAAACAATATCATTTATGTACTGTAAGAATTCAACTATTCGTGCTTGAAGGTATCTACTATTCATGCTTGAAGGCCATCCAGGTAGATGACTATCAATAAAAATGTGTAGTTATCAGCAACCATCATTCCGAACACTATTATTGCATAATAGATCTCCTATTTCCTGCCAAAAAAAGGCAACGATCGGTTTGACGCTATTTACTTTTTATAATTTATTATACTGCAGCTATGGTGCCCTTTCCAGATTAATACAACTCTTGGTGTATACTATACTGCAACTTATTTCGCAAAGCAAAAAATCAAGAGTGTCAGGCGGCCTAAGGCATCTCATATGTAAATCAATTATACTAATTACCTTAGAACTAAAAAATAGATGCCAGATAATTAGCACATCCGACTCAACTGAATACACACTCCTTGACTCATAAATCACATGGTTAAAGCAACAAACTAATACTCTCGTCATGTCAGACTAAGTCCTTTCTAATGAAAGCGAAAAGGAAAATATATCATACTTCCTCAGTAAGATTGAATAGAAACAAACCATATAATTCATGACAAACTGCCCACTCCAATCTTCCATCAAATAAACAAATGTTGCAAGACAACTGCGTACAGTCATGGAGTTCATAAGCTATCAGATTTGACTATCAAGAGGTAAAAATAAGTACCTGGTCAGATCAGAGAGGGAGACACTATTGTCTCATAGCGCAAAAAGACACCCCTAGTCAGTCTCCCGCAACATAGCATGGCCATCCTCCTTCCATTGCCCCCTCTACAACCAATCCCCCCAAGCTACATACAGTCACATTCGGGTAGGTTGAATTGAAATAAACTGACCCAACGCTTTCCTGCAGCCACAAACGTGTGCTCACCAACATATTTAATAAGCTTCAGACATAAAAATATATGCATACAAAATTAGTTAGGAATTGAATCAAACTTTTTTTGGCAGAAGGAACCTGGGATCGAGTATTTTGAGATAGGATCATAAGCCATTGGAGAAGAAACCGGCGGCAACACAGTGGCCGATCATCGCACAAAGAACGCAGTGGAGACCTTCGCCAGGAAAGGAGATGACTTGACGTGCGGAGATGTGCTGGCTGAGTTTGGATTTGATGTGGATGTGAAGGAGGCAGTGGATACTGGAGACCTTCGCCAAGAGCGTGGGTGAGGAAGGGGAGCATGCTGGAGGCAGCGAAGACTTGGGGAGATGTCCGAGGCGGAGACACCGCGATGCCATCAATCTGTTGTACTTCCTCCACCCTGCACCCTCGGGAACAATGATTGCAGTTCGATCCGACACAACACTTCTTCTCCACTGCATCACCCATCCTAGATTGTAGTCTGATCGGGTCATGTATGGAAGGATCTCTTCCTCTAGTTCATCATGGTTCAAGCTTCAAGGAAGGGGATAAGAGAGAAGTAGGATGGATCATTTCTGTAGATAGATTGCTGCTTCTTTTTTCTTTTTGGGATCTAAGGAGATTGATTGTTGAGCAAAGGGAGGAGGTGGTGTCTGCGAGGAAGAGTTTTGTTTTGAGGAAGAGTTTGCTAAACAGGTGGGACAACACGCAAGGACTCCTCGAGAATTTTTCTCCTCGAGTTTATTTTATTTAGGATTTCACGAGTCGATCTAGACCGATAATTATTTGGTCCCGCTAGATAAATGACTTGTAAATTCTAATTAACGTGTGATTTTTTATGGAGTCCTTGATTACTATAGGTATAGATATGTGGGAAATTTTGAAAATTCGCACATTTTTGCTGGTGAACGAAATATTCTTAATCCGAAAATTAATAGCCATACTAAAACAAATTTAAAAATAAATTAGTACTATGTCATGTTAAATCCAATGAAATACGTATAAGATATCAGTGAAGAACAAAAACAAAAAAAGAAACTTATATCCCTTTTGCTATATTTTTTTGGAATTTTCAACCCCTTTTGATATTACTTTTAACAGACATTGACCATACTCTTAAGCCAGGCCGGAATACATCCCTCCTCGTCTTGAAAGATTTGCAGCCCAGTAATTCGGAGAAAACAAATAGGCCTAGCTTGGGTGTTCCTCAAAAAGAAATACTGGGCTACCTATTTTCCCAAAGAACTGGTGCATGACCATTTAGCTTTATTTATTTATTTACTTATTTATGCTTACGGGACCATGAGCATGTACCTGGGCCGGATTCATGTGAGAGCCTCCCTTCCAGTTAATTATGGGCTTCTCTATTGGGCCTTCATCAGTGGGCTACATGTTATCAACAAGTGCAAATTGTGTTCCGAGTTTCAAAAAAAAGTGTTTCGTACGATAAATAGTATGCGCTACGTACTGTACAGGGAACTAAAGGATCGAACCGTGCAACGACTTCCAAAACATTGTGTTTGTCGTTCTAACAAAACATTTATTCAACCAACAGACGAAATATAATTACTGATTGTACATTGAAAACAGCAGCAGCAACAACCAGGGCTGGGGGTGCAACAGAAGCAGTAAGCAGGCCAGAAGAGTGAAGATGCATCTCTCTCTTCCAAACCAAACACCAGCCATAATTACAAAAGGGCTACCAAAAAAGAAAAATGTGTATGCATCAAACTAAATAAAGATCCTACTACACCAAGTGTACGCATCTAACTAACTAGCTCAGTTAGACGTTACTATTTATTAAGCTGTGGAGATTGGCTGACGGCTTGAACGAGATGGGTGCCTAACGGGGGAAACTCCAGCCAGCAGGTCGAAGTCTGATACTTGCGACCCTCTCTCCTACTTTGGCTGCGGAGCGTGGCGGCACATATCAGGGTATGGTGCATGCAGAGATGCATGGCATGCTATGTACACACAGTCTTGCCTGATGAACAAAACCGCGCTGCCATCATGATCTTAGCCTTCGGTTATCTTCTGGTTAATCGGATAATTCAGTCCAACAAATAGAGAGCGTGTACCGAGGCTACTTGCCAGCCGCCAGTCAAAAATTCCTAAAGGCCCAGAGAAGCTGGGATCCTGCTCAAAGACCTTGCAGTGACTGTGATTGTATTCCACGAAACAACACGTTCGGTACGTGCGAACGATCATCAATCTTTCGCCATCGTCTGATCGATCCAGGAACCACCTGCAACTGTCATGCCACTTTTCTTTGAAAGGTTTTGGGATTAGGAACGGTAGGTACACCAGGCGGCCTACAACATCATATCAAGTTGGAGTCAAATAAAAAAGGGCTCTTGGTTTAGTCAATCTTAAGAACAGCATGTTATGAGCATGAATATTTTTTTAGCAAATGTTGACAGTAATATAAGCAAGCCATCATGATATCAAAGGAATGTAACATACTGCTGTAACAGCCGTTTGTAGCGATGACTGGAGTAGGCCAGTAATACGTCCAGACATAGAAGGAGTCGACAGCGTAAATGAAGCCCTTGTGTTCAATGGCATCAGAGAACCATGGAGGATGTATGATCCTACGATGGACGTGCAGATTTATCCACTTACCGCAGTGACCTGTCAGATAGGCGAGACCGCGGTTGAAGAACGCAATTTTCCTGAAGTCTTTATAATTCGCAGATCTTGTGGGCACTTGGCAGATTACAACCTTGAGCAAATCAAACTTGGTAACATGTTGGCTACTGTAAGATTCTGAGTATTCTGGGCCGCGGTGCCAAAACAGTGCAGTGTTAATCAATGGAAGGGGGATCAATCGCCGGGTGTAGACCTCCACAAGCATCCAGCTGCCACGACCGTTGACGAGCACCATCCAAGACATGTTCATGCTGACCCAGTACATACCGTTAATGTAGTTGAGGCTGACGGGGATCGGATCGCAGTCAAGGGGGTTGATGCTCGCCACCCTACCATCGTTATGCTGCGTGACACGCCGTTTATGAAGATCATGCGGCATCAGCAAGCAAGGAGCTGGCTTAAAAAGCTCCAGCCTGAGGGCTTTGAGTAAACGGTACAGCCCCGACGAGCACGCGGCGAGCGGCATGGTACTGAGATTGTCCACACGTGAAACAATGAGCTTGATTACCTCTGTGGGGAGCTAATTCCAGCCACTCTTTCGGCGGACGCTGCTCGGTTCTGCCATTGTTAGTGCTTGGGTTTCGGACGAGGGGGGGAGGCGCCTAAGCGGGGATGGAAGATTGGACGAGATTATGTGCGGACAAAGATGGAGAAGCGAATATGTGCTGCGGGAAGTGGACAGGTGATGATGACTACAGCACGCCACTTGAATTACGAGACACATACCAGCAGTGTAGGGTCATGTCGATGCCAGACAACTTGCTTGAGTGATCACAGTACTGGTACTCCCTACAATGCTATGCCCTAACTGGCTTGAGTAGAGTAGTAGAGTAGGACTCTGCTCTACTACTAGCACCGGAGGAGTAGTATATTCTAATCTAAAATAGTTACAAACTTCAATGCCCGAGCGTGGAACGACTACGAACCGTTCTCAAAGACCGTGTCTACGTGGTGTTTGGACATGGGCGACAACCTCAACGCCAACGGTGCTGCTCCTGTTGCACCATATGTGTTTCTGTCCTTCCTGTTCGAAATCGTGGTAGAGTTCATGTTTCTACTCTGCATCCTACTAATATGCTAGTCCACATGATTAGTTGTGAACGACGACTTCTTCCCTGACCTCGACAACCTCATCCTCGACGACATGGGCAACAACGTCAATGCGTGCAACCAGTGAGATACAGTGTGTAGGAAGCGGTTTGGGAATTTGCATGCCTTTCCAACCAGTGAGATACTCCGTACAAAGTATGACAGAGAAATAACCACAGAGAAGGAAGCTAAAAGTGAACAATCAAACGAGCATTTTTGCATTTGTTTTGCATTGAATCATTTCACAAGCTTGACTAGTGTTGTTTTTCTAATTTTACAAAAACCGCATCATAATGTTAAAACATGCATTTGCACGTACATAAGTAATAGTAGTACTCCCTCCGTCTAGGTGTATATGTCTTCCCTCCTTCTTGGTCACGGTGCACAACCGAAGATGACTTAGCATAGTCTGCAAGCATATATCGAGAGAGACGTGTAGTGCGATAGTATATAGTAAACTTTGTGCTATATGCACGTACTTGCAAAATTCGTACGAATACACAAGGTTTCCAAACTTTCCCTTTTACATACTTAATTAAGGACGCTACAAATTCCTGAACGTTTGGGAATTATCATTTGCGTTCCAAAACTAATGAGATCGCCTTACGAAACAAAAATTATACTCCTCCTAAAAGCCATGGCGCTCGCAGGAGCGCTTGCAGCGCGCCACAAGTGCCCTGGTGCGCAGCCGTTTCCCAGCGCGCTGACACAACGCCTCTTCCTCAGCCTCGCAACTCGCAAGGTGCTGATTGGCGGCTTGCCGGGAGGCGAGCGTGATCTCACCGGTGTGGTGATCCGGCGCCAACAGGTACTCCTCCTCACTGGAAGAGTGCACCCGGTTTACGTACCGCCAAGCGTAGATGAGGCACTTGGGCCCGACTGCACTCAGGGCGTCGGCACGGGCGTCCTCCGCCACCCTCACGACCCTCGCACGAGCCTTCTGCCAAAGAGCTAATTGCCTGACTCTCTCGGACGCGACATAGGCCTCACAGGAAGTTTGTTCCACGGTGTGCTTCTCTTCCTCGGCCTACTTCTCCGCCTCTATTTTGGCACGCTCTGTTGGAGCCGAAGCCTCCCACAAGGCAACATCCATTTCTTTCCAAAGCTCCTCAAGGCTGGGGGGCTCGGCGGGCGGCGCGGTGTTCTCCTCGTAGCGGGGAGCCGATGCATCCTCCGGCACGCGTGCTGGCGAGATTGGGAACGCCGACGCGTCCACCTCGACGCGTCGCGGCGAGGAGCGGAACACCGACGTGTCCTCCTCAACTAGTGGCGGCGAGGAACGGAATGGCGACGCGTCATGGGGCGGCGAGGAGCGGAACACCGACGCATCCTCCTCGACTAGTGGCGGCGAGGAATGGAACAGCGACGCATGACCGTCCACGCGGTGCAGCGAGGGGCTCATAGGGCTTGGGAGGGGCGATGCCATGGTGGTCGACGTGAGAGGGAGGGGGAGGACATAGCGATGAACATGAACGTGAGGGGGAGGAGATAGCGATGTCATGGGATGCGCAATATTTATAGCGAGCAATGGCACACCTACGTAAGATATGGACTTAGCTGCACTGACTTAACTGCCGGACCAGTTGCGTCACTGACATGTGGGCCAGACCCCTGTTGGTCCCATATGTCAGTGACCGAATGCACCTGCAGTTTGGTAACAACTATGTGGTCATATTTGTTGGAGTAAATTATGGGGGAGCGAAGGGGTGGAAATGTTGCTGGTCACAATGGATTGGACGAGCGTGGGGGGAGGAGAGTCATGCATGCAGATTTTTTCACACGGGGTGGAGTGGTGGGACCGCCGGAGGGAGAAGGAGAGTTTGGCACGCATATTGTTTCCACACATGGAGAGGAAAAAATTTGGAGATGAACGGGCTTCCTGTAGGTATGGGGAACGGTGCACAATAAGTCATCTTGCATGCTGGGCTAGGTATAGTCTCAAGTCATTAAAAACAAACACGCCCCACACATGTTCATATTTCAAGGTGCACTAAATTATTGCGTGCGATGATTAAGGATGGCCATAATGGTGGTATCTTAGCTGGTACTCCCTCCATCCGGAAATACTTGTCATCAAAATGGATAAAAGGGATGTATCTAGATGTATTTTAGTTTTATATACATCCCTTTTTGTCCATTTTGATGACAAGTATTTTCAGACGGAGGGAGTATCATGCACACGGGAATAGCAAACATGCTGATGTGGCAAAGAATTAAAGAAGAGAGGGGGGTTAGAGTTCATGCATGCATTGGTAAACACATTTTTTTGTGGAGAACGACAACACTAGTTGACTACTTTTGCAGACTTCAAAAACTATTCCACAATGTTTCAACATTCACAATATCAAATCAATATTTTTACACTCATTATAAAACGTAGTTCTTATACTCCCTCCTTCCATCTATATAGGGCCTAATGCGTTTTTCGAGGCTAACTTTGACCAAATGTTAGAGCAATAATATATGACATGCAACTTACACAAAGCACATCATCAAATTCGTATGTGAAAGGAGCTTTCAATGATATAATTTTCACATTATGCATGTCATGTAGTATTAATTTTATCAATAGTAAAAGGCGGTCTTAACAAACGCATTAGGGCCTATATAGATGGAAGGAGGGACTACTCATTATAATCAGTACTCCCTCCGTCTAGGTGAGCAAGTCATCTTAGATTGTGCATTGTGACCAAGGAGGAGGGGAAAACGAGAGATCTTAATGTTTATTTGCTAATTAATAGCATTGCATGCAATGAACTAACCACTGCATGTCGTGTTTGGTAGTCTCAAGTCATTAAAAGCATGCACACCCACATCTCCTATTGGTTGATATGTCAAGAAACAAGAAACGAGGTAGAAGTTAATGCTCCGCGCCTAACTATTTTGGGAGTATTGTAGATATTGATATTTTTAGTATAAATTTGGTCGTGGGATTTCATTGATGCCTGTCAAAGCGTTGACAGATCTGCTATGTGTGACCTGAAGATGAAAGCGTCGAGCATCTCGAAGTTGATCAACAATCTTCAATTGTCAAAGATTAGCCGTTCGACCAATAAGGTGGCACACTTAATCGCTAAGTATAGCTTTGACAATAGATTAGATGGTATTCTTGTAAATAATGTACCGCCCTGTGTGGTGAATATTGTATCAAATGAGTGTACTGGTGTGGCTGGTTAATTAATATAAGGTGGTGTTAAAAAAATTATAAATTTGGTCAAACACTTTTGCAAACGGTTGACGGGAGTAAAAAGGACCAGAGGGAGTATCATGCATGCGGAGTAGGCAAAAAAATGCTTTTCTAAAAAAAGGCAAAAAATTACTCATTTATAGCCGGTCGAAGTCTCAAAGGGCGCGAACGCGCGAGGGAGGCGAAGGGCATGGGAGGCGCGACATTTGACAGAATTATGTGAAGTTACATCCACGCGCTGGCATGGCGTGCGAACAGGTAGAAGCTATACCGTCAGGCCTACGATATGGGTCTAGTAGACATGACATCTAGTGGGTCCCGCATAGTTCTCAAGAACTCTTTGGGGCTTGCAGCCGTTTATCCCCCGGGCAAGCCAGCAACCCCACGCCGTTCACACGCCTTACTCGTCCCCGTCTTCTACCTTACAACAGTTCGCAAC
>NW_021268175.1:0-5574 GCF_002162155.2 Triticum dicoccoides
AAAAAAAACACGTGAAAAACAGAGTGAAGTTGAGGTAAACGTGTCGAGAAGTTCAATTCTTCACGTGGTGCATTTTCGGAGAATCTGTTTCGCGACAAAGGCAGAACGAATGATCTCGCCATTTTTGGAATTACTTGAAAACGGCTAGGAATTAGAGAAAACCATCAACATGAAAAAGTTTCGCATTTTCTGTAGCTTTTCAACAGTATATTATCTGCCCTAATCCGATTAAGTTTGTAGAAAATACGCTGAAAATACATTTTTATCCATTTTTATATTTTACTTAAAACCATAAGGAATTGGAAGAAACAATATATACAAAAAAGTTTCGCATTTCCTCAAACTTTCCAACGCCATATCATTTGCTGCATTCAGACATACGGTTAAAAAATTAGCTCAAAAATACAAACTCGGTGGTTCTTGTATTGTTTTCTGAATTACTTTTTAATCGTTGCAAATTAGAAAAAAGTTTTAACATGAAAAAGTAGCACATTTTTATAAGTTTTCCAACGCTATATCATTTTCCTCAATTGGATTAGCCGTTTAGAAATGACATCAAAAATACGAACTCGGCTGTTCTGTTTGCAAAATTTTACGATTTTCCAAATTACTCTTTATCCACATGGAATTAGGAAAACTTTCAACATCTGGAAGGAGCGGTTTTATAGCAGCTTTTCAACGCCATATTATTTGCCTCATTCCGATAAACGGTTTAGAAATGCAATTGAAAATACGATTCATGTTTTTTGTATGAAGAAAAAACACTTTTCAAAACTGCTCTTAAAACGCGTATCTTTTGCCAAAAATTTAACTTGCATCATTATACTCGTGTCCATAGCTTTCCAACGGTATATCACAAGCCCCATTTGGGCAATGTTGGGGGAAGTTCAACCTAGCACAGAGGGAAGTTCAGGTCGAACAACTCGGGTAGTAAAATTGCAACAAAGGTGTGTTTCATCACGACCCGAGAGCAAATCCGCCAACGAGCGAGATTCATATTTAAAACAGGCATTTAGTTGCTAGAAACAGTTTGCAGATTACACTTACATCACATAGAACACGACTAATCAGAAAAATTCGCGCGGGGAGACACGGTTGCGAAGATAGCCCGAAGGTCGGGTTCGTACAGTGGGAAGTTCAGGCGTGTAACTCAGGAAGTTCTGGTTGTGATCAGGATATTATTCTGGTCCCATGATCAGAATAGTGTTTATATAAGTTTAATAAAATAAATACTAAAAATGTTCCTGTAATTTTTAGAAATATTCAATTATTATTTATAAAATACTTTTTGAAATATAATAAATGAGTGTTTAAAAATGTTTGTAAATATAAAAATTTAAATATCCGACCGGGGAGAGGTATTCTCGACCCAGGTGAAAGAACTGCATATAGCATGGGAAGGCCAGTTAGGTGGGTGGTCGGAACGGGCTGGTGCTCGGCTCCCCGGAATTAGCGGTGGGCATGTTGGTCGGAGACGATCAAGGAAGCAGAGAGGACAGTATAGTAGGTAGTACATGTGGTTCGGTTGAGTGCAGGTGTGTGTGGAAATTGTATTTTTTTTTTTGCATGGGTGTGTGGAAATTGTAGGATGGGTAATATTTGTGTTGTGTGTTGTATTGATGACCCTTGTGTAGGGTATATATAGGAGTGCATGTGAGGGAGAGAGATTTAAAGTAGAGGGCAAGTCGTACATGGTTTAAACCTATTCTATCTTTAACTCCTAATCTCTAACTAAACACAATTATCTCTGCTATTAAAGGAGGATCGAACGTCATGATGGTTCCACCTCTTTCTTCCCACCTACGACGACCATCTCCCCCTCGCACGATCCCTCGCGTGAAAAAAATCTAGGGGGAAAAAGAAAAGCTAGGGGGAAAAGCCATCGACCGAAAAACTCTAGCGTCGCACGCGCGAGGGCCAGGATCGCACCACACCAAAAAGGCAGCTCAGCCCACGTACGAGATTCATCCAACAGCCGACCCACTCGCGCACGTCCCACACCCCTATCTCCCCCAACCCCCAACCCCTCTCTCTCCCATCTCTCTCCCAAATTCTTTTGGCAACGTCGGCCTCCTCTTTCATCTCCCATGGCGACCATAGGGAAGGGGAGGTAGATCCATCTCGCCCACATCTTCCTACCGTCGTCATCGTCCTCCACTCGACCGTGCTAGCTTCCGTGATTTGGATGCCTTCCCTACGAGGAATCGGTGCGTCATAATCATCGCAGGTGGGGGCGGCCATTGGCAAGGGCTCGTTTGGAAGAGCAGGTGGCATACAAGGTCGCGTTGAGGTCCAACGACCGGAATATCAGCTCTGTAGAGAACGCCGTCACAGGTGCGTCGATCTCAATCTTCTCCTCCATTGTGGCTGTCTTCATTACCTGTGCGTGTAGCAGGTGTGCTCTCGCACCCATGAATTTTCAGTACGCGATGGGTTCTTTCTAATTCAGATCTTGCTTACCTTATCGTCATATCTTCTTTGCCATGGTAAGCACACTAGCACAACATGGTTCGTTCGCCCTAATAACTTTTGTTATGACATTAATGTTGTTCAGAAAGCAATTTTAGTGAAGATCGAATGGTTTTTAGATTAAGTAGAAAATATAGGAGTACTCTTCTGTAGTGTATTGTTGTTCAACTGAGACATATGCCGTGGCTATGATGGCCGCAGGATAATTAAAGCCAAGGTAAAGACTATACATTCACAATTCCTATAGTTATAAACAACAAAAAAGATATAGCCATATAGGCAAGTACTATTGTTTTAGATGCCGGTAAAATGGACTAGAATTTCATGAGATGTTTAGTCAGCATGCTACCGCTCATCAGTGGCGGAGGACCGAATTTTTTCGAGGTAGGGCAGCCGAGACTACAGCACGTGAGACTTCCTCGCTGCTAGCCTCTAGCGCCAGGGCGTGCGCCTCCACCGTCCAGTTTGGCATCCGGTACCAGCACTCCTGCTACCTGCTGCTAGCCGCTAGCCCTCTGGTGTTCGCGCGTGGCATGCGCCTGGGCTCATGGTTGGTGTTCTGCTGTTCCTATTGTACCTTCGTGATGACTGGTCCGGTACGTTGTGTTGTGTGTGCAGCTATCAGGCAAGGGCATGATGACCCAAGTCACGGCCCAACATCAAACATAACTCTTCCTTTCAGTGACTTATTGCACTTGTCATCCGTCGATCGAGCGTGTTTGCCGGAAATAAAGGTTGGGCGGACACCCTGCCTCGCTGTATCGAGTGCTCTGCCGGAGCTACCACTAATATCCTTGTAATGTAGTAGCTTCAGTATTTCTCCCACTTTTTCTGCTACGTGTGTAAATATAGTTACAATTGAGAAAGCGAGAAATATTTGTTTTGTGAAAACAATTGACATATCTTTGTTATCTGGATATCAAATTTATTGCAAATTATTGCTGAATGCGTCTTCATTTGAGAAAATGTGGACGGCCACAGGAGAAACATAAACTTTGTCATATAAAGTTGGAAGTGTTTAACTGCTCAAACTTTCTACTTTGTAAACAAATAAAGTGATGCAAGGTATTCAGATGTCTACGGTTGATGAGAACTTACATTGAGTTCAGCATTAAAGTATTTAATTGTTGCCTTTGTGATTGCTACTGTTTCATAGTTTGAGAAACATGTCTACTGTGGCCTGTTTCATAGCTTATCTTTTCCAATCCGTTATCTACATATATCTACCTCATGTTAATGCACTATCAAAATTTTCTCATTAATTCTTGTCACTTTCTCAAATAAAAATTATCCTTTGCCTGGCTTGCCCCTAATTTTATAAATCCTGTCAGAATTCTAAATCTTATTTCATATGCAGAACTCGAAGAATTCGAAGAAAGATCATTGCTTCAAGGTTGGCAGTGGCCACAACATAATTGACATCAAAACTAGATCTGGGTCCTAAATATCGGGTCTTGCTCGGTTATATTTACATATATGATTGGTTTGCTACATGAGGTAGCGACGAAATCACCTGATACAAGGTCAAACTAAGTTTCTATTCCTACAATACTAGCTACTAGCCAACAATATGTGTTTACGACTCTCATCACAGAGTGATTAATCATAGTAAACTATGTGCGAGCTTATGTGAGTCCAATCGATCTATCTTTTACTTGCATTACCCATTGTGTAGATTGGGATTATCCGCACCCCCCTTCATAGACTCCTAAAACTATCCTAGGAATATCAGTTTCTCAAACAATTGAAGTTGCAGCCTATGTGAAATCTTTATTGCCTGATATGGTAGCACTAACTATTTTTCTTTATTTCATGAATCACAGTCTAAAGGCTCAAAAGCAGTTGATCGTTACTTGTCACAGTATACAAAACACCTATCTAATACTGTATACATTACCTGTCAAAAGCAGTTGAGTATTGGGGAAAATGTATGTATTTTCTCAAGTAGCTATGTGGATATAGGTCTTGCTGAAAATTTGTAACTGAGCTTGTAATCTTAACAATTGTTGTGGAACAGTTAGCTGATATGTTCATATGTGAATCATCCACCCAATTAGCTACAATGCTTTCCAAGGCCAGTATCATACCAACATTGGAGCCAAAAGAGCATGTGGTAACATCAAATGGTATCACCTTTCACATGACATTTTTTTTCATTCGAGTATGATTATCTGTGGATCTAGATTGGTTAAGTATGTGCTTGGTAGATTGGTCACTATTGAAACTACATAACATTGTTTTGTGCCTTTGCATTGCCCTTACTCTTGGAATGGCCTGACTTGATATTACTATTCTACTACTTTGCTTGTATTGTTGTCTTGTGTGCTCGTATTCTATAGCATGGTCTTAAGAAGAGGAAGAGATTATGTTGCCAGAAAAAAAATCAATTTTCTTAATATGTAAAACCACATACAAAGCCAGAAATTGTTTCAAGAACTTCCCTACATTTGTAAGAAGCTTCCAATAGTCACTGTTGATGATATAACCGTAAACTGCTACGGAATCTGGTATCATACTGAGATTGGATGATATTTAAATGACCATTTTTTCCTTCTATGTTGTTGATGATATCTTAATGCACAATATCAGAATTTTATTTTTTGCCATCTTCACCTATTTCCTACTGTTTCTATTAAATGTACGTTGATGCAAATTAATTCAAAGTAAATTATTCTTTCTAGCCAAATTGGACACATACATATGGTATGAAAATTTACGCAAAAGAGAAGGGCCCATCACTCTAGAGTCTAGGAAAGTTGGGTAAATGTAATCTTTTTATGGTACGTGATTGGATCTGGATCAAGTCTTACAGTATTAAACGTGGAATTTTGATTCAGTTTTAGAACTTTTTTTGTGTTTGAAAATAATTAAAAATGAATTGAAAATAAGCATCAGTTTGCTTAGGCACTTAATAATATTATTTTGCTAGCAAGGTATTCATTTCCATCTTTATATATTCTGTTGTCCTGTTTTTTTCCTATTTCTGCTGAACTGGACACATACATATATACAAAAACACCGGTTCCGCAGAAGAGAAGGGACACTTTACTCTAGGAAAGTTGGGTAAATGTAACCTGGTACATAATCTAATCTCGTGCAAGTCTT
>NW_021268176.1:0-5110 GCF_002162155.2 Triticum dicoccoides
AGTAATGATAATGATATAGAAATTGAACCTGCTGTTGATCTTGATAACCCACAATCAAAGAATCAACTTTACGATAAGAAAGACTTCATTGCTAGGAAACATGGTAAAGAAAGAGAGCCTTGGGTTCAGAAACCCATGCCTTTTCCTCCCAAACCATCCAAGAAAAAGGATGAGGAGGATTTTGAGCACTTTGTTGAAATGATTAGACCTATCTATTTGCGTATGCGATTAACAGATATGCTCAAAACCAATCCTTATGCTAAGTACATGAAAGATATTATTACAAATAAAAGAAAGATACCGGAAGCTGAAATTTCCACCATGCTTGCTAATTATACTTTTAAGGGCGGAATACCAAAGAAACTTGGAGATCCAGGAGTACCCACTATCCCATGCTCCATTAAAAGAAACTATGTTAAAACTGCTTTATGTGATCTTGGAGCCCGTGTTAGTGTTATGACTCTCTCTTTATATCGTAGACTTGATTTGAATAAGTTGACACCTACTGAAATATCCTTGCAAATGGCTGATAAATCAACTGCTATACCTGTCGGTATTTGTGAGGATGTGCCTGTTGTAGTTGCAAATGTTACTATTTTAACGGACTTTGTTATACTTGATATTCCCGAGGACGATAGTATGTCTATTATTCTTGGAAGACCCTTTTTGAATACTGCAGGGGCTGTTATTGATTGCACTAAAGGCAAGTCACTTTTCATATTAATGGTAATGAGCACACGGTACACTTTCCGAGGAAACAACCTCAAGTTCATAGTATCAACTCTATTGGAAAATTTCCATCGATTATATTTGGAGGTTTTGAATTTCCTCTTGCTACTGTCAAGAAGAAATATGATATTCTTATTATTGGGGATGTGCATATCCCCGTTGAGGTAACATAGTGTTATTCGAAATTTCTCTGGTTCCATGTTATTCGGAATGAGTTCGTTAACAAGACTTGATCAACCTTGTTAGTGGATTCCTTTTGATGACCATGAGATGGATGAAACTATAAGGCACTACCTTCTGTACCCCACTTTTACTTTCTGTTATTTATATTAAATAAAATAAAAATAAATATTTGTCTGTCTGTTATCTGGTTGTCCATGCAATATATAAATACCTCAAAAATAAAAGTTCCCCAAATGCCCTGAAAATTAAATATGATTTTTTCTAGAATATTTGAGGATTTATGGAACTAAGAACACACTAGGGGGTCCAACCAACTGCCCACGAGGGTGGAGGGCGCGCCCACCCCTCTAGGGCGCACCCCCGTGCTTCATGGGCCCACGGTGGCCCTCCTTCACTTATCCTTTCACCCATACACTTCATCTTCCTCCCCCAAACACGAATAACCAGCTCAAACCCGAGTCCAAGCTCGTTTTGCTGCCATTTTCGATCTCCTTGCTCAAAGCACCTATCACAAAACTGCTTGGGGAGATTGTTCCTTGGTATGTGACTCCTCCATTGGTCCACTTAGTTTTTGTTGTTGTGCTTTATTCATTGCAATTTTTTGCTGCTTAGGTGACCCTGTTATTCAGCTTGCATGTCAAATTTATATGGTCAAAAGTAGTTTTGATGCATGATATATGCCCTAGGCACTTGTAGGAGTAGTTACTATCAATATTATTGAGTTTGGTTTACTTTTATTTTGAAGTTACTAAAAAATTTCAGAATTTTTTAGAGGAAGAAAAATGCTCAGGAAAATGTTCCAAGGTGGTTCTTCAAGGAAGCAAGGACCTAGGCTTGCAATGCGTGATGGTGACGAAGAGCCACCAAGAGACGCTCCAGTGCGTCCATGCGAGTGGCCTTCTGAAAATTTTATGGATCGAGCGGGAATAAAATAAGAATTCCACGCATATTTGCGTAACGCCGATCTCGTGAGCTTCGCGGAAGAGATGTGTAGTCAGTATCATAATCTCACTAGTTCCTTTGTGAGGAGGTTTGAATTTTCAACTTCACATAATTCTCCAACTGTCATGTTTGATCTTTATGATAAATCTTATACCATGGACTTAGAGGGTTTTACCACTGCATGCAAACTTCCACAATGGGGTAGTATAAGGGATCCTCGCAAATCTGAATTTAGAAATTTTCTTGCTAATATAACTGTGGGAGAATCTAGAGATAATACACAAGCTACCATAGGGAGCATTCACTTTCCTGCTATACATTATTTTGCTCTCTTCATAGGTAGATGCATAAATGGTAAAGATGAGGCATGTCACATGTGTGTCCCTGACCTCAGTATTCTTAGGAGTGCTGTGATAGGAGACAAATCTTATAATTTGGGAGCCATTGTTGCACGTAGGTTGCATCTTAATAGACGTAATGGAGATTTCTTTGGTGGAATTTATGCAACCCGCGTAGCTAATTTTATAGGTATAGATGTACGAGAAGATGATATTGAATTACCCCCTGCCTATCTAGATTATAATGCTATGGTTCACCACCAGTTTGTCGAGAGGAACGAATCACCTCTCCAGTATCGACTAATGTTTGATAGACGCCGTGCTTCCCGTATTACTCTCCCTGCTCATTCTTTCTTTTATTATCAGGCAAGAGGAGGATATACTATTACTAGAGAGGAGGCAGATGAGTATGAGAGGAGAGAGGATGCCGCTCGTCGCCACGCTGCAGCTCAGCAGGCGATAGCTATTGCATCACAGTACGACCCCAGCTACTATTATGGATATCAGCCAGGCCAGCCGTGGCCATAGACCAACTTAGGCCAAAAGCCTAAGCTTGGGGGAGTACGCATTTCTCACCGACATTACATTTATGCTCACACACTCATTGCTAGATGTCGGTGCTCATACTTTTTCATTGTATCATCCATGCTAGTTTACTTTCCTTTTTTATGCTTTCTTCTTGTGTGTTTAATAAACCTTAAGAAAAACCAAAAAAATTAGTTGTAGCTTTTAATCGGTTTAATTTCCATTCTTGTAGTAGTAATTAAAAAGAAAAACCCAAAAATATTTACTGTTCTTCTTTTGCCTGTTGCGAGCTTTCCCCTGTAAATAGTTTTATTTATTTTCTTTTCTTTGGGGGTCGATAGGAGAAGACCATAATTAAATTGTTGAAGTTGCATTATTGTTGATCTGACGAAAGAGCCCATATTGCTTTGTCTTCTCCTATTTATTGAATGCCTATAGATTCCATCTTAGTCCAATGCACGTGCACTATTATTATTATTCACATCGTTTGGTCCTGCAAGTGAAGGGCAATTATGACGATATATAATGGACTGGCTGAGATGAGAAAAGCTGGTATGAACACGGCCTCTTTTGTTTTTGTAAATATGATTAGTTCATCGTTCCTGATTTAGCCTATTATGAATAAACATGTTTGCAATGACAACCAGAGATCATAGTTTCTTGTGCCATGCTTGATTAGCTATGAGTTATAATGGTTTAACTTGCGTGCCAACATGCTATTAAAATGGTTATGATGTGGTATGATAGGGTGGTATTCTCCTCTGAATGATTTAAGTGACTTCACTTGGCACATGTTCACGCATGTAGTTGAAACAAAATCAACAAAGCCTTCACGATATTTATGTCCATGGTGGATTATATCCTACTCATGCTTGCATTCGGTGTTGATTAATTTTAATGCATGTTCATGACTATTGTCGCTCTCTTGCTGGTCGCTTCCCAGTCTTTTGCTAGCCTTCACTTGTACTAAGTAGGAATACTGCTTGTGCATCCAATCCCTTAAACCCCAAAGTTATTCCACATGAGTCCACTATATCTACCTATATACGGTATCTACCTGCCGTTCCAAGTAAATTTGTATGTGCCAAACTCCAAACCTTTAAATAAATATCCAGTTTTGTATGCTCGAATAGCTCATGTATCAACTAGGGTTGTCTGTATCTTCCATGTTAGGCGGGTTATTCTCAAGAGGAGTGGACTCTGCTCCTCACTCACGAGATAAATGGCTGGTCACCGGGATGCCCAGTCCCATGCTTTATGCAAACTAAATCAAAATAATTGCAAACCAAACTCCCCTTGGGACTCTTGTTAGTTGGAGGCCTCGTTGTTTCGAGCAAGCCATGGATTGATGCTTGTGGTGGAAGGGGGGGTATAAACTTTACCATTCTGTTTGGGAACCGCCTATAATGTGTGTAGCATGGAAGATATCGCCATCTCTTGGTTGTTATGTTGACAATGAAAGTATACCACTGAAAATATTATTCACCTCTGTTATAAAACCGAGCTCTGGCACCTCTACAAATCCCTGCTTCCCTCTGCAAAGGGCCTATCTATTTACTTTTATGCTGAGTTATCTTCCTCTTATTAAAAAGCACCTGTTGGAGAGCACCGCTGTCATTTGCATTCATTTCTGTTAGTTTACATTGAGTATGACTTGACTGGATCTCTTTTACCATGAATTACAATGTCTAGTCAGTCCTTGGTCTTTAAAGGTGCTCTGCATTTATGTTTTGCGGTCTCAGAAAGGGCTAGCGAGATACCACCTTGTTATATCATATTATGATTGTTTTGAGAAAGTGTTGGCATCTGAGTTTTATTATTATGGCTCACTAGTTGATTATGACATTGATATGAGTAAACTTGAGACCTATGCGTTATTGCAAATGTGGTTAGTTATAATCTTTGCTGAAAACTTGAATGCTGGCTTTACATATTTACAACAACAAGAGCAAACAGAGTTTGTAAAAGTTTTTCTTTATCACTTTCAGTTTATCAACTGAATTGCTTGAGGACAAGCAAAGGTTTAAGCTTGGGGGAGTTGATATGCCTCCAACGTATCTACTTTCCAAACACTTTTGCCCTTTCTTTGGACTCTAACTTGCATGATTTGAATGGACCTAACCCGGACTGACGTTCTTTTCAGCAGAATTACCATGGTGTTATTTATGTGCAGGAGCAAACGTTCTTGGAATGACGTGAAACTTAACGGAGACACTTTTCCGAAAATAAGAAAAATACCTGCCAAAGATGAAGGCCAGGGGGGCCACCACCTTGCCATGAGGGTGGGGGGCACGTCCCGCTACCTCGTGGGCTCCCTATTGCCTCTCTGACTCCAACTCCAACTCCATATATTGAGTTTTGATGAGAAAAAAAATCAAGGAGAAGAAATCATC
>NW_021268177.1:0-985 GCF_002162155.2 Triticum dicoccoides
TGTAAGCACTCAGTTTCAGGCTTTGGTTCAGCTTTGGGCTTCTTCGTGGGAGTGACAACTTGCTTGTCAATCTACTTGAAGTTCCCCTTTCTATCCCTTTTCTTGAAACTAGTGATCTTGTCAACCATCAACACTTGATGCTCTTTCTTGATTTCTACCTTCGTTGATTTCAACATCACGAAGAGCTCGGGAATCATTTTCATCATCCCTTGCATACTATAGTTCATCACGAAGTTCTACTAACTTGGTGATGGTGACTAGAGAATTCTGTCAATCACTATCTTATCTGGAAGATTAACTCCCACTTGATTCAAGCGATTGAAGTACCCAGACAATCTGAGCACATGCTCACTAGTTGAGCGATTCTCCTCCATCTTTTAGCTATAGAACTTGTTGGAGACTTCATATCTCTCAACTCGGGTATTTGCTTGAAATATTAACTTCAATTACTGGAACATCTCATATGGTCCATGACGTTCAAAACGTCTTTGAAGTCCCGATTCTAAGCCGTTAAGCATGGTGCACTAAACTATTAAGTAGTCATCATATTGAGCTAGCCAGACGTTCATAACTTCTGCATCTGCTCCTGCAATAGGTCTGTCACCTAGCGGTGCATTAAGGACATAATTCTTCTGTGCAGCAATGAGGATTTAACCTCAGATCACGGATCAAATCCGCAACATTGCTACTAACATTTTTCAACACAAATTTCTCTAGGAACATATCAAAATAAACACAGGGAAGCAACAACGCGAGCTATTGATCTACAACATGATTTGCAAAATACTACCAGGACTAAGTTCATGATAAATTTAAGTTCAATTTAATCATATTACTTAAGAACTCCCACTTAGATAGACATCCCTCTAATCCTCTAAGTGATCACGTGATCCAAATCAACTAAACCATGTCCGATCATCACGTGAGATGGAGTAGTTTCATCGGTGAACATCATTATGTTGATCATATCTACTATATGATTCAC
>NW_021268178.1:0-599 GCF_002162155.2 Triticum dicoccoides
GTTGGTGCCACCAACCGGGACCAAAGGCCTATGTGCTGCCCGCCTCGAGGCCAAAGTTTAGTCCCACCTCGCTAGTCGAGAGGGGCGCGCAGTGGTTTATAAGCCCCACTGCCGCACCCCTCTCGAGCTCCTTTCCACCGCAGGCTTTCGGGCCTACTTGCTATTGCTTTGCCTGATGGGCCTTCTGGGCCTACTGCGGGCCTGAATCCTGGCCCATAGTAGGGTTTCTAGTCGTATTCAGGCCATGGGGGCCCAGTAGGAGGCATTTTTTTGTTTTTTTGTTTTCTTTACTTATTGTTGCTATATTTATTTTTTTTCAAGTTTTTTTCTTATGTTTTCTGCATTATTTATTTTCTTTTGTTTTTTGCTTTATTTTTTAATTGTTTTTGCTTTTAGTTTTAGGAAAATTATAAACTTTCTGTTAGTGCCATTAGTTTTCAAATTTGAAAACACTTTTTTTGTTTTTTTTGTTTTCTTTCATGCTTTATTTATTTTATTTTGTTTCTACTTACAACAAAATACTTATTGTTGTTTTTTTTCTTTTGTTTTCTGCATTATTTATTTTCTTTTGTTTTTTGCTTTATTTTTTAATTGTTTTT
>NW_021268179.1:0-1804 GCF_002162155.2 Triticum dicoccoides
GAAACAACAACTGGGAGCCATTAAGCAAGAACACAGCTCAACAAGATCGAAGACTACTCACCTGATCTTTTATACTCCAGCGCGCAGGTGCAGCATCAGTGTGATCGCTGTGCGAGCTAGAGCGCCGAGCGCGTGAAGAGGAGGATATATACATCGGGAGGGTGCGTGCTTCTTTCTCGGGGAGATAAAGTGGATGGGTGGAAGCCTAGGAGTTCAGCGGAGTTATAAATACGACATTGATGTGTATACTAGTACTTTCTTCGAGGAGGACACTTGCATGCGGTGTAGGTAGTCATACCTTTTGACAGAGAAAGGACACCAAGGGAGGGAGGGAGAGATGCAACTTTGTTTTAAGAAATGCTCATGGCAGCTGAGGCTGGTTGTAATGGAGAGTATCATATATTAGTATCATGCATATGATACTAGGGTATAATACTACCTTCCTAATGCATAGTATCGTATATTAGTATCATGTAATACTTTATTTATTGCCATGCATGACACAAAGTAGTATAACATTTATTATGATACGGTATCATGATATGATACTACACCCTCTCTTTCTCATTTAATGCTATGGCATCTCATTAAAATTGTCTAGTTGGCATGCATGATACTATCTATGATACTATCTGTAAGATTGTGTAAACTTGTATATTGCTTAATTGATACAGCCGGATTACAATGTTTATATAGTGCATAGGATAAGCGACCTAGGCTAAACTAACTTGGAGTACAAGTCTAATACGAGTCCTACTCGTATACTCTAACATCCCCCCGCAGTGTCAACGGGAGGCTCGATGACGTTGAGACTGGAGCGAATATCTGTAAATGGCGCGGTTGCAAGCCCCTTGGTGAAGATATCAGCGAACTGTGCCGTGGTAGGAACATGAAGAACACGGACTTGTCCCAAAGCAACTTTCTCACAAACAAAGTGAATGTCGATCTCAATATGCTTGGTGCGTCGATGCTGCACTGGATTGCCTGACATATAGACTGCAGAAATATTATCACAGTAAACCACCGTGGCCTGATGAAGAGGATGATGAAGTTCCTCAAGTAATTGGCGCAACCAAACTGTCTCCGCAACTGCATGTGCAACAGCCCTGTACTCTGCCTCAGCCGACGAACGAGAGACCATAAGCTGGCGCTTCGAGGACCAAGAAATAAGATTGTTTCCAAGGTAAACACAGTATCCTGAAGTGGATCGACGAGTGTCTGGACAACCAGCCCGGTCAGCATCCGAATAAGCTGTCAATGATGCAGGTGAAGATGAATTGATGTGGAGACCGTGATCGAGAGTTCCTTTGACATAACGAAGGATTCGTTTGACATGATTATAATGAGGGACACGAGGATCATGCATAAAAAGACAGGCTTGTTGTACAGCATAGGATAGTTCAGGACGAGTAAGTGTGAGATACTGAAGAGCACCAGTTAAACTACGATAAAGTGTGGGATCAGAAAAAGTTTCACCATCGGAGGAGAGTTTAGAATTGGTATCTACAGGTGTGCGAGAGGGTTGACAATCTAACATACCGGCCTTGTTTAAAAGTTCAATAGAATACTGACGTTGAGAAAGAAAAAGACCCTTATGATCACGTGTGACAGCAATACCCAAAAAATGATGGAGAGAACCTAAATCAGTCATGGAAAATTCGTGCTGAAGAAGTGAGATAATGTGTTGAGGAAAGTCAGTAGAAGAGGCAGTAAGAACAATATCATCTACATAAAGAAGAAGATAGGCAACGTGGCTGTTAGAGTGATAAATAAAAAGAGAATAGTCTGAACGAGAAGGAGAAAA
>NW_021268180.1:0-1133 GCF_002162155.2 Triticum dicoccoides
TAACAATCTCGATATAAAATATGTAATACTCCAAGGTAGAGCAGAACCAAAAGCTGGATTGGCATTTGATCTGCGGAATACAACTACTTTGACCCAATCCTAGATATGGAAGAGGTACTGGAGTTTGTTTCTCCTAGTCATTCCGGAATAGAATGGCTTGACAGACCACAAGAGTCATAGGCATCGATGAACGAACGCACGCATACTCTTGACTATCAATTGATAGACAAGGGTCAGAATGCAACTAAAGAGAACAACTCAAAGGAACATATAACTTTCTGAGTTGTGGGTGCATAGATTAGTATGTCGAACCAAGTTCAACATATTTCTTCCGGATAACCCATGCAGAAAGGTAGAACTGGCAGAGTCACGATTTATGAATGGAGAACTCCTCAAGAGTACTCTAATTGTGATTTTTTTTTTGATCCAATAAACATCTGCCATAAGTAGTTCATGGTATTTGGAAGAGGAAGATACCACGGACTTCAAGGACTATCGCAAAGGTTACTAATATCCTAAAGGCACTAGCAATTACTATCAACATGAAGTAGGTAGAGTGAATCTCGGGTTCAGAACCCAGGAGTAGAATACCTACTACTAAGTAGCATCACGGGATGCTTCCGAGAATAAAGGCCAGAATCTTCACACTAGGACACAAATCATGGCTAGACCACAAGATGATCCCCTAAGCACTTAGGGTCATAATAATAATTCCAACATATATGTCGAGGCAATAATTACCTCAACACACCAATTAGTGTGGTTAATCTGGCCCATGGGAACATCGGAAACAGAAGGAAGGGATTTGCAAATGCATCGGACTATTTGGAAACCTGGGATGACTCGGACAGCATAACGGCTATAATTGCTCAAAAAGATTTGAGACAATCACAAAAATGGTGGCATAACCACTCAGAAGCACAATATCAAGGTTCCGAGATCAACAATTAATATACGGAAGTAGTAGGAACTGAACTGAGACTTAAATCCAACAATCTTATAAGTCCACTGATTAGTAACACGTGATCCTAATAGAAAGAAGGGATAGCCTAGTTCTTAATCCCCGTAGAAGAGAAGATGATGACTCAGATCAGAAGGGCATGAGGTAAAGGAGTAAAAAGAGCCTTACGTTC
>NW_021268181.1:0-2233 GCF_002162155.2 Triticum dicoccoides
CCAGGAGGGTATCGCCTTTGGGAGCCTAGGTGGGAGAAGATGGAGAATGAGCTGAGGGCGCGAGGAATCCGTCCAGGTACGGAGGGATGGGACCCAAGGGCCAAAAGCTAGTGGTATGGGCATGGGGGAACGCTGAACCCGGAGACAGGGGAGTGTGTTTACCGGGGCAAAATAATTAAACCCACCCAAGCCCTTATTGACGCAATGAGGGATGCTCAAGAGGGGAAGATCAAGTTCAACAGAGAGAACGACGCGCTGACAAAAGCCCTCGGGAATCCTGAACACGGAGGACGTGTACGAGGCATGGGGCACATTCCGTGGAAAATAGGGTTCCCCCAGAACGATGACCCGTACGGTTACAGAAGCCGGAAGAGAAAGATGGATCGGGAAGCAGATGTTGTGGCGCGGTTGGCATCAGAAATGGATGTGAGGAAGAAAACCGTGAGTGTACTAGTAGCCGAAAGAGATGCAGCTCGGGCGCAGCATGAAGATCATCCAGCAGATCTCAGAAGCCAGCAGCGGAGAAGCAGTGTGGCTTCCACGGAGGCCCCATCGGCTGGTGCAGATGCACCGACGATCGAAATTACTGCACCGGAGCCTCTGATGGTCGAAATTACTGCACCGGAGCCTCCTCGCTACCCCGTGGACGATATAAAGGAGATGAAAGAATGTCATCTGTATTATCCTATCGGGAACATGTCCATGAAGGTAGCCATCGGCAGTGCTTTACCATGTTTACCTGGAGCACTCCACCACAACAACCCCATTCAAGATGGCTATGCTCGTGTCACGGTGGAGGACATAGTCCAAGGGTTTGAGGACCTGGAGATTGACATTGCTACACCTGAAGGGGAGAAAAGACTTGGAGATGTCAAGCGCCATTTCATTCTATGGCAAAAGAAGTTTATCAAGTTTCCAGGCGAGGCGCCAAGGACAACAAGTCCACCCCCCTACGGTGGTGGTGGTGGTGGCGGTTCACCTACACCTCCGTCACGTCAGCCGACGCCCCCCAGTCCATAACGTCCGGCGAGTGATCAGACGCCGCCCCCCAGTCCTCGTCCGGCGGGTGATCAGACGCCGCCCCCCAATCCACCTCCGGCAAAGAAGCAGAAGCAGTCCTGGATTATTAACCCGGACCCTTATGTACCTAAGACCACAAAGGTACCGGAGCCATCACTGAAGCCTCTCCCCACAAGGCCTTGGGAACGTAGTGCCGAGGAAACTGCCGCGGCCGCGGCTGCTGATCATGAGAAATGGAAGGCGGACTGCAAGAAGAAAAGAGAGTCCGAGCCCAAGCCAGTATTTTCTGATGAGCAAAAGAAGTGGGCTAAGTCATTTTTGAGCACACCGTCCCAAGCCGCGAAGAATCTGCCTGACGACTATGCACGTGAACTTCGTAGGCAGGCACTCATGTTGAAGGAGAAGAAAGAGCGGGTGGAGAACCAGGAGAACAAAGCCTTGGAGGAGGCCGAGAAAATGGAATTAGAAAGTAAAAAAAGCGGGAAACGAGTTGCCCAGCTCGGGGAACAAAGTAAACAATCGATTGCCCCGCTTATAGTGAAAGCCGCCGGTCCAGATGACCCCGATATCATAGCAGCTGCGGCAGCACATGGATTGACTGTAACGAGTGCCAGAGAACAAGCGGCCAACATAGGTATTACTCTTCGTGAACTGTTAGGCCTTGATGAGCGCCAGTGAAGGAGGTAGTAATTACATATGTGAAGAATGGGCCTCTCGTCGAGCCTGCGCAGGAAGAGGATCTACCTCCACAAATGAAAGGTCTGCTGAAATGGTACAAGGGTTACATAAAAAATAAAAACGCCAAAGAATATATTTATGCGGAAGTTAGATATGAGCATCACTTCAAACATTACTATGTACAAATTCATCTGAGTGAATTGTTCCAGCTTTTCAATCTGCGCGAGCTCGACAAATCTATCATCAGTTGCTACGTTCTGTAAGTGATTTATTTCTACCCCATCTCGTTCATATTGCCTACACTATATATATGTCCTAACTATATTGTTGTGTCCGCTATTATACATGCAGAATGAAGATTAAGGAATGCAGAGTAAGGAACATCCATGATGTTGGGTTCATTGACCCACACATCGTTAATGGATATGTGTTGGAGCATCACCCCGCCGACATGGAGGCAGACCTGTGGCAGTTTCTTACAAAGCAGGAACTCAAAAGTGATATTCTATTTCCTTACCATTTTGGGTGAGTGTTT
>NW_021268182.1:0-626 GCF_002162155.2 Triticum dicoccoides
ATATTTGCTTGACGTCTTTCTTTTTCTAAAATATTATAAAGTTGTTGGACTTTGTTGGTGTTTCTGAAACGATATAAGACCCTACTTAATTTTTTATAGAAAATGTTGAGTGTGTATTAAAAAAAATTCAATGAATCTAAAAAGATGTTAAATGTATTTCTAAAATATTCACCGGATATAAAAATATTCATTGTATGTTTAAAAACATTTCACCATCTATTTTCAAAATGTTCATCATATATTAAAAACAGTTCATAATACATGATTCACACAGACTGTTTACAGAAAAGGAATGACTTCACCTTGAATACAGGTCTAAGAAAGCATTTGAGATAACATCTAATTAAGGCTGCCATGGTACGTAGCAAGAAGCGAGCTACTAGCCATACATCCGAACAAGACAGACACACAAGGCATGGATGGCAGCAATGAGGATGGCAAGAAGGCAAGCACAGCTGATGTGCAGCCATGCCTGGTCAATTAACAAAACAGGGGCATAAGTTAAGATGGCGGCAAGGCCAACTCCCTCTCCCTCTCCCTCCCCCTCTCCCTCTCCCTCTCCCTCTCTCCCTCTCCCTCCCTCCCTCTCTCTCTCTCTATCTCTATCTCTCTCCCTCTCTCTCTCT
>NW_021268183.1:0-1066 GCF_002162155.2 Triticum dicoccoides
GGGCCCCGTAGCGGGTCAAAGCCCGAGTCAACGCGGGATTAGCCCCTGTGTCACTGACGTGTGGACCCCACACGTCAGGTTTGACCCGAGCCGGCCCCTGTTGACTTGCTGACGTCATGCCAACGTCATGCTGACGCAGTAATGTTTTCTGGATTTAATTTAATTCTGAAATTCCAGAAAATGAATATAAACTTCTAAAATTCATAGAAAATTAACCGTAACTCCAAATTAAATAATTTATATATGAAAAATTATCAGAAAAATTCAAGGAATCCATCTGTACCATTTTCATGCATGTTAGAACAACTTATAGCTGCTGTTTAGCACAAATCAAATAAAGGGCATTTAAATAATCACATATGGAGTTTGAATTTGAATCTTGTATTCAAACCAACTTCATTTAATCTGTTGCTAGTTGCATTGGCTCAAAACACATTCATTTTGCCATGTCATGATCATGCATCATATTGTGCAGTGCATTGATTGTGTTGCCGGTATTTGTCCCCTCTCGATAGACGTGATACCGATGATGTGATCGTTGACACTGATGAAGACTCAATGTTATCTTCAGAAGTGCCAGGCAAGCAAAACCCCCTTGTTCATTCCGATACAATCCCACTCTCTCGCTCCTGGTATCTTTTACTGCATTAGGACAACAACGATTCATCTGTTACTTGCTGCGGTAGCTGAACCCCTTTATCCTTTGCATGACCTGTCATTCCACAGTAAATAGATGAAACCCACTAGCATGAGTAGGAGTTGTTTGAGCCCTGTTGTGCCTACTCATTCATGTTTGTTTGTCATGCCTGCTACTGCTTAGAGTTGAGTCAGGTCTGATTCATCGGGGATGAATCAGAGGTGTGTGAACATGTCCTACTGTGTGTGAGCTAAGTGTGTGAACACGATTTGGTAAAGGTAGCGGTGAGAGGCCATGTAGGAGTACATGGTGGGTTGTCTCATTGCAGCCGTCCTCAGGAACTGAGTTCTGTGTTTGTGATCCATGATTCAGCTACTACCACGCATTGGGCCCGAAACCAATGGACCCTCTCGGCTTCTTAATCACCCT
>NW_021268184.1:0-632 GCF_002162155.2 Triticum dicoccoides
CCGCGCCCTCCCCCGACACTGTCGCCGCATGCTGCCGTCCCCTGCCCCGACGCGCGCCGCCCCTGCCCCGTTGCCGTCGCCGTGCTGCCGTCCCCTGCCCCGACGCGTCGCCGCCTCTGTGAGCACCACACGTCTGCCACCCCCGCCGCCGCCGTGCATTTTTTATTATACATGCTATTTTTTACATGTTTTTAGATTTTCATATATATGTGTATGTATGTATTTTTTAGATATACGTATTTTTTGATGTATGTTCATATATGTATGTATGTATGTATTTTTTCAATTGTTATGATGTTTTAAAAATACATATATGCAAAAGTTAGATTTTTAATTAGAAAAATTTTATCTATATATGTTCTCTGATTTAGTACATTTTAGGTTAGTTTCATTTTAAAAAAAGTTTTATATATTTAGGAAGAAGGAATAGAAGGAAGAAAATGTTTTATATATGAGGGTCGAGAGGGGGTCGACGGTCGAGAGGGGGTCGAGAGGGGGTCGTCGAACATGAGAGGAAGAAAAGGATAAAAAAGAAGAGGAAGAAGAAGAAAAAGAGGAGAAGAAAGAATAGAGGAGATCTTCTCCTCTATTCTTTCTTCTCCTCTTTTTTTTCTTCTTCTTCCTCTTTTTTT
>NW_021268184.1:642-1435 GCF_002162155.2 Triticum dicoccoides
AGAGGGGGTCTAGGGTCGCCGAGGGGTCAAGGGTCGTCGAACATGAGAGGAAGAAGAGGATAAAAAAAGAAGAGGAAGAAGAAAAAAGAGAGGAGAAGAAAGAATAGAGGAGTCTATTCTTTCTTCTCCTCTCTTTTTTCTTCTTCTTCCTCTTCTTCTCTTTTTTTTTTCTTTTTCTTCCTCTTTATTTTATCGGGAATGAGGGTCGTCGAGGGTCAGGGTTGCCGAGCGGTAGAGGAAACCCTAAATAGCAAGTATCGTCGGTGTGAGATACATGTGGCCGTCGGTGTCGGACAATACATCCACATCCCACAAGTGATGCGGGCTTCAAAGCCACCTTCGACCATATGTATCTCACACCCACGATACTTGCTATTTAGGGTTTCCTCTACCGCTCGGTGACCCTCGACGACCCTCGTTCCCAATAAAAAAAAGAGGAAGAAGAAGAAAAAAAGAGGAGAAGAAAGAATAGAGGAGTTCTTACTCCTCTATTCTTTCTTCTCCTCTTTTTTTTCTTCTTCCTCTTCTTTTTTTATCCTTGAAGCGTTGTCCAGGCCACCCCAAACCCTAGAGAAACAGCGTCGAGGCCACCCCAAACCCTAGAGAAGCAGCGTCGAGGCCACTAATTAATATTAGTTCTACGGTTGCCACTAATATATCCATCTGTCATGTTTGAATAATAATTGACAAAATAAGAAGAAAAAAAGAGGAGAAGAAAGAATAGAGGAGTTCTTACTCCTCTATTCTTTCTTCTCCTCTTTTTTTTCTTCTTCCTCTTCTTTTTTTATCCTTG
>NW_021268185.1:0-927 GCF_002162155.2 Triticum dicoccoides
ACACTCATTGGAATAGTGTCCGGGTCTTCCACAACTGTAGCAGTTTCGCTCTCGACTAGAAGATCTTTTGTCATTGTAGGACCTTGACTTGAAGCTTCTATCTTTGCTTCTACTCTTGTAGAACTTGTTGAAGTTCTTCACCATTAAGCTCAATTCTTCATTGAAGTTTTGTTTCTCACTTGATGATGTAGGGGCTTCACATGAGGCTTTGTAGGCACCACTTGATTTGTTGTGAAGTTCCTCTTTATCCTTAAGTGACATCTCATGAGCAACAATTCTTCCAATCACCTCCGTTGGCTTGAGATCTTTGTAATTGGGCATCATTTGGATCAATGTGCACACGGTATCATATTTTCCATCCAAGGCTCTTATAATCTTCTTGATGATGAATCTATCGGTCATCTCTTCACTTCCTAAGCCGGCAATCTCATTTGTGATGAGAGCAAGCCTAGAGTACATTTCATCGACACCTTCACCATCCTTCATTTTGAACTTGTCAAGTTGACTTTGAAGCACATCCAACTTGGATTCCTTGACGGAGTCGGTACCTTCGTGCATATCAATCAAAGTGTCCCAAATTTCCTTTGCATTCTCAAGACGGCTGATTTTGTTGAATTCTTCGGGGCACAATCCGTTGAAGAGAATATCACAAGCCTGAGCATTGTATTGCAACATCTTCAACTCATCCGCGGTAGCTTCACGGTTTGGTTCTTTCCCATCAAAGAAGTCACCTTGCAAACCAACACACACAATAGCCCAAACGGCGGGGTTATGTCCAAGAATATGCATTTTCATTTTATGCTTCCAACTAGCAAAATTAGTACCATCAAAGTAAGGACCTCTACGGTGATAATTTCCCTCGCTAGACGCCATACTCTCCTAGGTTGTGAAACCAAGGCTATGACCACCAAAAGCTATGGAGATCAA
>NW_021268186.1:0-2680 GCF_002162155.2 Triticum dicoccoides
ACACTAATATTTCTTGAATAATTAGTTTGACCACAGTTTGACCACAGTTTGACCACAGTTTGGCCATAGTTTGACCAGATTTGACCAAAATTCAAAAAAAACTAAAATAATTATTTAGTAACACTAATATTCTAGAATAATTAGTTTGACCATTTTTTGACCACAGTTTGACCACATAGTTTGAAATTTTTTCGATTTTTTCCACTCTAGATCTTAAAAGCCCCGTAACTTTTTTTCTGTTTGGTTTTTGAGGATTTTGAAAATGTTAAATTCGGATGTAACTTTTCGACTAGATTATTTTTCAGATAAAAAACTTTTTCATCCGAGTTAGTATGCAAAAGTTATGCCCATCTTTACAAATTCTCGAGAGATTTTGCAAATAAAGTCGAAATTCATATTTGCAAATTTTCCCAACAACTAGACCACATATCACATGGGGGACTTATTTTCTTTTATTTTTTTGACATTTTCATCATTTTCTTTTATTTTTTAAAACTAAAAAGGTGATCCACAGGGGGGGGTAGAGTTTGAAAATGGGACCTTTAGAAGCAGCGCAGTTTTTTACCCCCTCGCTACTACTATGGCACCACTTAGTAGTAGCGAGGGCTAAAAACCAACGCTACTGCTAGCAAACTTAGTAGTAGCGAGGTTTTAAAAACCTGCGCTACTACTATGGCATGTCCCGGGCGGCACTGTAGAGACCGCTTAGTAGTAGCGAGGGTTAAAAACACGCGCTACTGCTATAAACTTAGTAGTAGGAAGGTTTAAAAACATGCGCTACTGGTAAGTAGCAGCAGCGAGGGTTTTTAACCCTCGCTACTAGTAACTTTCTGTGTATAGGCTTTTCCCTAGTAGTGCTGGAAGGAGGGATTCTCGATCCCCCCTTTCTTAAGAGCCTCCCTAGAGGAGGCGGTAGTTTTCCTGTTTTCCCCCTCGCCCTCTTCCAAAGGCGCAACCTCCAGCATCCTGATTAACACCGGATCCGGCATGATCTCAGGGAGGGGGGCCGGACACCGTATCAGTTTTGCTTTTGCTATCCACTCCTGTTCAAGGGATAGCTGGTTAAAGGGCAAGTTTATGATAAATGTATGGACAACATGTCCGGGCACAGGACTACTTACTTGAGCATCCGGGCGATTGCAACTCAGGCCTGCGTCCTCCGTTAGGTCCGGACACATCTCTTGTGATCTGAAGAACAGTTTATACATCTCCACGGGCGTCGCACCCATGAAGTGTTGGAGAGCTCGCGGTCCCTTCGGATTGAATTCCCACAGGCGGAGGGGGCGACGTTTGCAGGGCAGAAGGCGCCGAATCAGCATGACCTGCGCCACCACAACCAGATTGATCTCCCTCTCTTGGAGGTCTCGAATACGGCCCTACAATAATGGCACGTCCTTGGACGGCCCCCAGTCAAGCCCTTTGTTGACCCATGACGCCAGCCGTTGTCGAGGGCCCGAGCGAAAGGCAGGCGGTGCCACCCATCTGGTGCCCCTGGGAGCGGTGATGTAGAACCACTCCTGTTGCCACAAGCCGAGCTCCTTTCGAAAAAAGCCCTCGGGCCATGGAGCGTCAGCTCTCTTGCTTATAACTGCCCCTCCGCACTCTGCCTGCCGCTCGTCGATCATCTTCGGCTCCACGTCGAAGGTCTTGAGCCACAATCCGAAGTGAGGAGTGGTGTGGAGGAAGGCTTCGCATACGACAATGAACGATGAGATGTGGAGGATGGACTCCGGATCCAAGTCATGGAATTCCAGCCCATAATAAAACATGAGCCCCCTCATGAAGGGATCCATCGGGAAGCCTAAACCCCGACGGAAGTGAGACACGAACACCACGCTCTCACCAGGCTCAGGAGTGGGAATAACTTGCCCTTGTACGGGCAGCCTATGCAAAATTTCGCCAGTTAGATACCTGGCGTCTCTTAGCTTTAGCACATCTTCTTCCGTGACGGAAGAGGGCATCCACCGACCCTGTAGGTCAGAGCCGGACATTGTCGAAGGTCCGAAGCGCCTGAATCTGGAACCTTGGGTGTTGGAACTCGGGGCGAGGGGCGGATTCGATTGAAGATTGAAGAAAAGGAACATGCCTTGCTCTCATTATAAAGAGGTTGAATACCAAGAGCTGTCCCCGTAACCATTTGGGACTCGCCTTCGATGGAGGGGGCGAGCCAGCGGGCGCGGTTGGGTTACCCACGTCCGTATTGATGAGAATCCCAGAATAAGGGGACACGATCTCTGCTTTGATAAGACGTGCCAGGGAAACCACTTCGCTAAACGCGCTGAGGTGGAACAATAAAAACAATTCGAGTAAAGGCTTGGCTGTGGCGTGATGTCATGCTACGAAATACGTCAGCAGATTGAAGTTGTGTAAATATTATTCTCTCTGCGGTGGTATGTGGAATTTATTTTGCAGAGCTGGACACTATCCTGGTGTTCACAATCTTCTATGAAGAATTCGGAGGAGGAACCCGCCTTGCAATGGCGAAGACAATATGCGCGCCGGACTCATCGTCATTGAAGCCTGGTTCAGGGGCTACTGAGGGAGTCCTGGACTAGGGGGTGTCCGGATAGCCAAACTATCATCATCGGCCGGACTCCAAGACTATGAAGATACAAGATTGAAGACTTCATCCCATGTCCGGATGGGACTTTCCTTGGCGTGGAAGGCAAGCTTGGCGATA
>NW_021268187.1:0-600 GCF_002162155.2 Triticum dicoccoides
AGAGGAGAGGGGAAGGGGATCTAGGGCAAGGGAGAGGGCGAGGGAGGGAGAGGGCGAGGGCGAGGGCGAGCAGTGGGTCAGGGCAGCGGCGGCGGCGGCGGTGGATCGAGAGGGAGAGGGAACTGGCGAGGGGGAGAGGGAAGGGGGGATCGGGTGAAGGGGGAGAGGGAAGGGGGGATCGGGCACAATACTAATGGCGCACCTCACCGTGGTGCGCCATTAGTATATCCATACTAATGGCGCACCTCACCGTGGTGCGCCATTAGTATTTTTTTTATTTCAACTCGAGCTAACAGGTTATGTACCACCGGAACTGATCCACATCAAGTCCCCTCTACTAGCTCGACTGGTCAGCAACCAGTTCTCACACCAGGAGGTCTTGGGTTCGACTCCCAGGCTCCACAAATTTTTTTTAGCATTTAAAAAGTTGTTTGATACTTATTTGTGTTTAAATATGTTCAAACTTGTTTAAATAATAATAGTAATATTTTTTATAAGACAGTAGCATTTAAAAAGCTGTTTGATACTTATTTTTTTATAAGACGGTGCGCGGGGTGCGGGGGGTCGGCGGCGGCGGTTGAGTAGGGGAATCAAGGGTGC
>NW_021268188.1:0-10509 GCF_002162155.2 Triticum dicoccoides
TGAGTTTTCACTCGGATGGTAGGTTTTTCACTCGACCAAAAACATAGCCTGATCTTGATTTGTCTCTCCAAGTCTCATACGACCTCGGATTGAGACGAATTATATATGAAAATCGATCGGCTCGACGAGACGAAACTTTTCCGTGTTGAAGGTTTTTCAATTCAAGGCCGTCTTGAAGGCCTAATTGCTCACGCATTGCGTCAGACACTTATCAACATGTGTCTGGTGTCAAGCGTAATATTTTGGTCTCTGACCTATCCAGACCGTATTTACTATAACTTTTGCATATGACCTCGGATTGAGATGATTTATATATGAAAATCGACTGTCTCGACGAGACGAAGACAATTCCTTTAGAGCACTCCTTCATCTGAGGTCATATTGAGGACGTAATCGGCCGAAAAGCACTCAGAATATTAAATTTTGTCACTCGGAGTACAGCTTCGGCCACTGAGATAAGGTCGAATGTCGATAGCCTAAACATCAAAGTTATTCCACTCGGCGATATGAAATTTTCTCATGTTGAAAACCCTTTCACTTTGTATCTTGCCAAAATCAGGTGTCAACACATGCCCCCCTGTTTTTCGGCAAAGCTTGCATGCCGAAAAATAATATGCATAGTGTTCGTTCTAACGACGATGTTAACACTCCATCGGCCATTTATTTTTCTCAGGGCGATAATTATGTATCGGCCATGTTTGTGCTAAGGGCGATAATTGTATATCGGCCATTGCCTACTTAGGCTTCCTGCCACACACTCGGGTGGTACTTCTTCAAATATTTGCCATTGAGAGCTCGAGGTAACAATGCCCCTTGTATTGATTCCATCAAATATGAATTTCCGGGAACGATTCTTGTAATCCTAAAAGGACCTTCCCAACTTGGAGACCACTTCCCGAATTTTCTATCTCTTGAACCAATCGGCAGAATCACTTTCCAGACAAGATCACCAACTTGAAAATTCTTCAACTTAACTTTCTTATTGTAAGCCCTTGCTACCCTTAACTTATCTCTCTCTATGGCATTCAAAGCAGCCAAACGTTTATCAGCAACCTCGTCAATGTTGTCCATCATCAAGTTATAGAAGTCTATTGCCGATAAATCATTTTGTTTGGCTATTCTCAAAGCATTCAAATTTACTTCCACCGGTAAAACAGCCTCCTGACCATATACTAGCTCATATGGAGTCACTTTCGTAGCACCATGCCTTGAGATTCTATGTGCCCATAATGCCTCAGACAACAAGTCATGCCATCTCCTTGGATTATCCTCAATCTTCTTCTTGATGAGCTTGATTAAAATTTTATTGCTAGACTCAGCTTGTCCATTAGCTTGGGCATAATATGGAGAGGAATTGAGCAACTTTATATTATAAGATTCGGCAAACTCTCTGACTTGGTGTGACATAAAAGATGAACCTTGATCTGTAGTTAACGTTTGAGGAATACCGAATCTATGAATAATATGCTCGGTTATGAATTGAATCACCTCCGTATGTGTCATGTTCTTGAGAGGTACTGCTTCAGACCATTTAGTGAAATAATCAGTTGCTACCAACACGAATCGATGCCCCTTTGAGGAAGATGGATGAATTTGCCCAATAAAGTCTAAACCCCATCCTCTGAAAGGCCGCGGCTTGATAATAGGATGCAACATAGCAGCAGGAGCCAATTGAATATCACCAAATTTTTGACAAGCTTCGCACCCTTTATAATATCTGAAGCAATCATTAATCATGGTCGGCCAATAAAACCCAGCACGTCGTAATAACCATTTCATCTTAGGAGCCGACTGGTGAGTACCACAAATGCCCTCATGTACCTCTCCCATAGCAACTCTTGCTTGATCCTCATCCAAGCATTTTAAAAGAACATCATCAACTGTTCGGCGATAAAGGTCATCGTCCCTCATAGTATATTTAAAAGCCATACGCCGAACAGCCCTGTCCACCCTTTCACTCGGATTGCGCAAGTAAGCAACAATGGGCTTCCTCCAGTCGGAATTGTCACCTGCACTAGATTTTTTGTTAATGGCCGAATCAGTGGGTTCAGGTTCGGCCTCTCCCATATTGGCAAGACAAGACATCGGTCTTTGAGAGATATGAAACATGCCACGATCAACATGATATCCAGATGCTTGCTGCGCCAACTCATTTGCTTTCCAGTTGTCATGTCTAGATATATGTGCAATGCTAAAACAATCCAAAGTAGAAATTATATCTAGACATTTATCAAGATAAACATTAAGTGATTCGTCAAAACACTGAAAGATTCTAGATATTTGCTGCACTACTAGTAAGGAATCACCATAAGCCTCAATATGTGTAACACCTATAGCAAGTAACATCTCTAGACCGAATAACAATGCTTCATATTCGGCTTGATTGTTTGTGCAAAAATATTCTAAGCGGCATGAGGCTTCAAAAACAGCACCATGAGGAGATATATAAACAATACCAACACCTTGGCCATTGCTACAAACTGAACCATCAAAATACAATCTCCATGGCACTAATGAAACAAGGTTCATATCAACATCATGCTTGTCATTAATCCGATGTTCAACAATGAAATTAGCAACAATTTGGCCTTTCATGGATTTTAGAGATTCATAAGCCAAATCATACTCAATCAAAGTATAAGCCCACTTGCCAATTCTACCACTAAGAATTGGCCTATGCAACATGTACTTAATGACATCGGTTTGACAAGCTACTACACAAGCACTCGGCACTAGGTAATGTCTCAATTTTGTGCAAGCGTAATATAAGCATAGACATAGTTTTTCAATAAATGTATACCTTGTCTCGGCGTCCAATAAACGTCTGCTCAAATATGTAATGGCATGCTCTTTTCCTTCGGTATCTTGAGTCAAAACAGCACCAATAACACCTTCCTCTGCTGCGATATAAAGTTTGAAAGGCTCTCTATGCTTGGGTGCTTTCATCACCGGAGGAGTGCACAAATAATTCTTGATCATATCAAAGGCTTCTTGCTGTTTTGCCCCCCAAGTGAAATCAACATCATTCTTTAACCGAAGGATAGGAGTAAATGCATCAACTTTCCCTGACAGATTAGCTATGAATCTTCTCAAATAATTGACTTTGCCAAGGAACTTTTGCATATCTTTCTTGCATGTCGGAGCCTCCACTTTCTGTATGGCCTCTATCTTTTTGGGATCGATTTCGATGCCATCTTCATGAATAATGAAACCCAAAAATTTGCCAGCTGACACGCCGAATGCACACTTCAAAGGATTCATCTTCAGTCCATACTTTTTCATCCTTTCAAAAGCTAAACGCAAATCGGCCAAGTGGGATTCAAAAGCATCCGATTTGACAACAATATCATCAATATAAACTTCAAGTATGACACCGAGTAAATCATGAAAAATCAAATTCATAGCCCTTTGATATGTGGCCCCAGCATTTTTCAATCCGAATGTCATCACTGTCCACTCGAATAAACCAAGGAAACCAGGACACCGGAAAGCTGTTTTGTACATGTCCTCTTCGGCCATAAAAATTTGATTGTATCCGGCATTACCATCTAGAAAGCTAATAACCTTATGTCCAGAAGCATCATTAATAAGCATATCGGCTATTGGCATGGGATACTCATCTTTGGGTGTAGCCCTATTCACATCTCTGAAGTCAATGCACACCCTCAACTTGCCGGATCCCTTCTTCGCCACTGGGACAATGTTAGAAATCCACTCGGCATACCTGCAAGGTCGAATGAATTTAGCTTCAAGCAGTCGACCGATCTCTTCCTTGATCCGGTCATATGTTTTCGGATTAAACTTTCTGGCCGACTGTTTATAAGGTCTAAAACCGGCCTTTATAGGCAACCGATGCTCCACTAGCTCTCGGCTCAACCCTGGCATCTCATGATATTCCCATGCAAAGCAACAAACATATTCTTTCAATAGCTCGATTAATTTAGCTTTACAATCGGCTTTCAAATTTTTGTTTATAAATGTCGGTCGACTGACTGATCCATCTCCGATATCTACCTCTTCTAACGGATCGGCTGATGTAAAACCTTGTCCAAGTTTATCCATATCATCCAACTCCTCAATAGACTCATACATATCGTTCTCGCTGGACCGATATTTTGCAAGACGTTTTTGTAACCACTCGGAACTAGGATCCATTTAAACATATCATACCTTGGAGCCGATTGCATTCAGTCGGCTTTAAAGACACGGGCACAAAACCATTCTTGGTCGCGCTGAGAAAATCAAACTCTGATAAGTCACGTCCCGTCAAGCAAGTAGCATTGGGATGTTGCCAATCCACCGATGCATCAACCAAAGCAACACAGACCGAGTTATCCGCATGAATGACTTCCACTTCATCATCAACCCACTGAATCAAAAACTGGTGCATAGTGGACGGCACGCACTGGTTTGCATGAACCCAATCACGGCCTAGTATAACATTGTAGTTACCTTGCACCTCAGCGACAAAGAATGCAGTAGCCAAAGTTTTGCTTCCGACTGTAAGCTCCACATACATTACACCTTTGGCTTCAGTTTTCTCTTTGCCTTCAAACCCGTTGAGCACCATATTGGTCTTGATCAATTCTTCATCAGGCAAATCCAATTTCTTGAAGACCGAATAGGGCATAAGATTTACCACAGCACCACCATCAACAAGCATCCGAGTGAGCGGCGACCCATTGATATGACCTCTGAGATATAATGGTTTCAGATGCTTTACTGGTTCTTTTGGCTTCTCAAATATTGCATTTTTAGGACCAAAATCCAGCTAAGCAACTTCCCCTTCCTCATCTACAGCACGAAACTCAGCAGGTAAGTAATACACCATATTGATATCCATACCTTCATGAACCGGTGTAGATTCATAGTCCACCATATCAGCCTCTTCTTCAAGCGGATCGACCGATTCTGAAATCTGGTCGAGTGAAGGAGAAGTAAGAAGTGTTGCAGACGATGTAATAGCTGTCGCATCGTCCTCTTTGGATGGTGTAGGCACTTCTGTGATAGATGTAGAAGCTGATGTTTCTTGTATTTGTTTTGGCCTCCACATTTGTTTTGCTGGAACCATGGGCCGAGTGTCATTGAACAACTTATCTCTTTGCTTCTCGGCCTCCTGTTCTGCCATCTCTTGACTCCTTAACCTCTGTAGTTTCCTCTTCTGTGTCTTTGTTAGCCCTGGAGGACACCACTTTGGCTGAGTGTATTTAGGATCTCTCGTTTTTACTCGGCTGGTGCTTGCTTCATGGTCATTAGCCGAGTGCTTTGGCTCGATAGAAAGTATCGGCTCAGTCGGATTGCTATGCACAATAGGCTGCTGTATGGCAAATGTTTCGGTGCCCAAGATAAGTGAGTCGACATCCATTTTCTCCTTGCCTTTTCCCGACTCAACTGCTGCAACACTCGGTGACTTAACACGACATTCTTTCCGACTTTCCAGATGCATGAAATTTCCACTCGGGCGCACCTTTTTACTTGGATGGAATCCACTCGGATTGATGTCACTCGGATGGTATCCACTCGGATGGAACTCAGTCGGATGGAATCTACTTCGCCACATTTTCTCACTTGGATAGCTTCCACCAGGGTGCATTCTTACACTAGGATATTTTCCACTCGGTTGCATATTTTGACCAGCCGACTGATAGTCACCGATGTTCAGTCGACCATTATATGAGTAATCAAGTCGATTCCACACAGATTGCCTCCGCTCTTCTGAAAACTGCGCCCTTGGTCCACTCGGTTTCACATACTGACTGAACATATCATTCGATGGTGACCTTGGTCGCTTCAAGTGTGGTGGCCGGTTAGAGCTGGAACCAGCCGACTGATTAGCATATTTGGACAGCAACATATCAAAAGTTGGCTTGATCCGCTTGCGTTGTACTTTAGCTTCATTCCTCTTCCATTTGCCAACTTCTGGACTCTTGGGCTTGACAAATTTAACTCGAGTGTCCTGCTGCACCTGTGTTTGCCCCCCGAGTGTAGGATTCTTGATGGTGATCTTGATCACTTCCTTGCCATCGGGTTGCTTATCAAGCACAACATGTCTCCCCAAGACCTTGTCACCCTCCTTGTCTTTCCTGGGCTCACCAACAATGACATTAGCTTTATTAGCAGATTCGGCTACCTCCGGCCGAATGAGCAGCTTCTTCCCTTCTAAATCCATTGTGTTCATTGGATAGGGCTGTTTATCAACTTGCATCTCAGAAAAGTTCAATCGTCCATCATTAATGGCCGATTGTATCTGTCGTCGAAAAACATTGCAATCGTTAGTAGCATGAGAAAAAGAATTATGATATTTGCAATAAGCACGCCGTTTCAGCTCTTCAAACGGCGGCAAAGTATGAGATATTCTAATAATCTTAGCCTGCAGCAAAGTATCAAATATTCTATCACACTTAGCAATGTTAAAAGTAAACTTCATATCTTCATCACGATTCTTATGAATCGGTTTCAGATCATTGCAAGTAAAGGGTTTGGCCTTAGATGGCCAAACAAATTCAGTAGCAAAAATATCACCCTCATCGTCCGAGTGATCACTATCATATTCCACCATATTCATCTTTGGACGATCGGCTTTGTATCTATGCACTTCTTTGAGATCTTTGCTTCGGCTTTCCTGAGCCAAAGCCCTTTGTAAGACTTGGTTAATATTTAAGAACTCATAGCCTTCTAACTTTTCTCTAATGGGAGTTCTCAAACCACTCAGCACTAGGTCTGCCAAGTCTCTCTCAGTTATCACCAAACTAAAACATCGGTTTTTCGTTTCTCTGAATCTCTTGACGTAATCGGAGACCGATTCATCATGCTTCTGTTTAACCGATGTTAGATGTGACAACTTGAGCTCATTGTCGCCGCTGTAAAAGTGATCATGAAATTTCTGCTCTAGCTGCGACCAAACTCGAATGGAACCATGTGGTAAAGAAGAAAACCATGAAAATGCGGTACCAGTTAATGATAAAGGAAATAAACGCACTTTCAACTCATTTAGTGAACCTGCTTCACCTAATTGTGCTAAGTATTGACTAACATGCTCCCATGTGGTTTTTGTGCCCTCTCCATTGAACTTAACAAAATCTGGAATTTTATATCCTGGAGGGCACTGGATGGCATCAAAGTACTCGGGGTACGGCTTTTGGTAAATCCGATTCCGAGGTAACTCAACCCCAAAATTCTCTCGAAGCATCTTAGCCATCTCCTCTCTAAGATTAGCTAGACCATCATCCATACTGGACGATGAAGCTTGTGGCAGTGGCATAGGAGGAGTATGATTACTAGCTGTAGGTAGGAATTGTGGCAGGTATGTCGACCCATAATTTGCTAGTGGTCGAGTGGTTGTAGCTGTAGGTAAGGTTGGGTTCGGCGTTGCCACCGAACCTGGCATGCTAATAATAGGATTAATGGGTGCAGCCACAATCTGATTTGTTTGGGTAGGATAATAAGCCATCGGCACGGGAGGCGCCGATGCAATAGGTAAAGCCTGATTAGGGTTTTGCACACTAGCAGCTACACCATCATTACCACTAGTCGATTGAGATGTATTCTTCTGAGCATTAGTATTTTCTATGAAAGTTTGATAGACTAGATTGTTACCATCAGCAATACGACTTTCAATCTCAGCCCACTGCTCAGGAGAAAAGGTAGTACTCACAGAAGGTTTAACCTGCTCGGCTTGAAGAGGAGGGAACTTGATTTCTTCAATCGGAGTGATGTTGCCTTGGCGATCCTTCTTGAACTTTGCAAGGAACTCCTGCAAATCCTTCTCTTCGCGCGCCTTCTTGTACTCCTCATAGACTTGGCGATGATCAGCCGATATCTCATCAAGACTGGGCTTAATGATGTTATCGGCGTCTACCTCGGATGGCTTGGGAAGATCGGACATGGTGGATGATGATGATTGATCCTCTTCCCCAGCGGAGTCGCCAAAAAGTGTGTTGACACACGAACACGTCACGTGTACCCTCAACGCCGGGGGTGATGCACCGCAGCTCACGTCGAAGGAGACCCGACCAACAGCGCGATACGCAAGACAGTCGGCGGGTGCTTTTGCAGACCCGAAACCCCGCGCACCCGGGAGGGACCCCGTCAGGGATTGCGGCGGCTATGGGCTTCCCTAGGTCGATTCGCTCGCCCCTAGAGCCTCGGGATTCGCAGCTCTCAAACACGAAGAACAGCGAAGAACGAGAGAGAAAAACGGTGGAGAGATAAAAAGTAGACAGGAAAAAGTAGTATATTGATTTGTTCGATTGTGTGTTGTTCAATCGGCCGTCACCCCCAACATATATAAGAGGCGGCTGGACTTCCCGTACAAGTAAAGGATTCATCTAGGCTTTCCTTACAAGAAAAATTACATCAATTCGCGTCCTAGAGTCCTAGTTCTATTCCAACTCGGATTCAGTCTGAATCTGGCCCAACTTCTGTCTTCCTCCTTGTGCAGGCCGCCGAGCCTCCATATGACCTCCGATCAATATGGCCCAAACATCAAACTTGTGCGCCTCGACGATACGAACAACTCTCATGTTGACCACTTTTTCAAATAAAGCCATCTTGAATACTTTTCGAGGTCGTTTTTACCTTCCAGTCGGACTCGGTCTTGCGGTAGACTGAATTATCCGAGTGTTGTAGTGAATTTGCAGGTCATATACTATCTCTGATGACGATGACTCCAAAACCAAAGTTTACCGTCTTGATGATACGCACAACTTCTGTATTGAACACTTCTTCATCCGAGATTATCTTGATAAACTTTTGGGCACATGTTCAGTTTCACTCGGATTTGAGCTCATCCACTCGGATATTAGAGTCTTTCACTCGACTGGACATTTTCACTCGGATGACTATATTTTCACTCGGAAGACAATCTTTCACTCGGATGATGACCACATTTTCAGTCGGAAGACAATCTTTTACTTGATCGACCAATTTTCACTCGACCTTTTACTCAATCGACCTTTTACTCGATCGGTAGGTTTTCACTCGACTTTTTACTCGATCGGTAGGTTTTCACTCGACTTTTTACTCGATCGGTAGGTTTTCACTCGACCTTTTACTCATCGGTAGGCTTTCGACCTTTTACTCGATCGTTAGGTTTTCACTCGACCTTTTACTCGATCGGTAGGTTTTCACTCGACCTTTTACTCGATCGGTAGGTTTTCACTCGACCTTTTACTCGATCGGTAGGTTTTCACTCGACCGATGAGTTTTCACTCGGATGGTAGGTTTTTCACTCGACCAAAAACATAGCCTGATCTTGATTTGTCTCTCCAAGTCTCATACGACCTCGGATTGAGACGAATTATATATGAAAATCGATCGGCTCGACGAGACGAAACTTTTCCGTGTTGAAGGTTTTTCAATTCAAGGCCGTCTTGAAGGCCTAATTGCTCACGCATTGCGTCAGACACTTATCAACATGTGTCTGGTGTCAAGCGTAATATTTTGGTCTCTGACCTATCCAGACCGTATTTACTATAACTTTTGCATATGACCTCGGATTGAGATGATTTATATATGAAAATCGACTGTCTCGACGAGACGAAGACAATTCCTTTAGAGCACTCCTTCATCTGAGGTCATATTGAGGACGTAATCGGCCGAAAAGCACTCAGAATATTAAATTTTGTCACTCGGAGTACAGCTTCGGCCACTGAGATAAGGTCGAATGTCGATAGCCTAAACATCAAAGTTATTCCACTCGGCGATATGAAATTTTCTCATGTTGAAAACCCTTTCACTTTGTATCTTGCCAAAATCAGGTGTCAACAGAAGTTGGCGCGTAGGGACGTCGAGTGATCGCGTAACTTGTGTAAAAAATGGCACAAGTCAACACAATAATTTCTTGAGGAAATTTGATGTGTGCTGAAATGATTTGTGTGAATAACAGCCATAGACACCCGCTGGGAGTGCAAGGGGCTTGCTGGTTGACCAGCAAAAGTCTAAAAGAGCGAAGGATTCGTTCGCACTTGTCGAAGCGAGAGATCCTACTGAACTCGTTGGAATACTGGCTAAAATAAAATGGAAGTGTAGTGTTTCGACTGAGTTGTAGCCCCGGAGGACCGATGCAAACTCGAAATGACGAACGACACATGGTGTTCGTAAATGATATATGCGAAAAAATGGAAGTTGGACTTGGGAGTCACATAACCAGTACTAAGCAAGTATGTGAAAATAAGCAGTCGAGCGTAGAGGTACACTCGGTGGTGTGGCCTCCGAGTGAACGTGATGTGTGAATTATGGAATACTCGGGAAGACGAAAATAACAGAATGTAAAATGACTTAGCTGTCTGAAGGCGCGCGGGGCGGTCGAGTGGTGATGAGGTGACCAACAGAGTGGCGAGGCGCGGGGCGGCCGAGTGGTGATGAGGTGACCAACCAATTGGCGACGCACGGGGCGGTCGAGTGCTGATGAGGTGACCAACTGATGGCGACGCGTGGGGCGACCGAGTGGTTATGAGGTGACCAACCTGGTGGCGACGCACGGGGCGGCCGAGTGGTTATGAGGTGACC
>NW_021268189.1:0-1103 GCF_002162155.2 Triticum dicoccoides
TCCTCCATCTTACAACTGTAGAACTTGTCGGAGACATCATATCTCTCGACCCGGGCATGAGCTTGGAAAACTAGTTTCAGCTCTTCGAACATCTCATATGCTCCGTGATGCTCAAAACGCTTTTGGAGCCCCGGTTCTAAGCTGTAAAGCATGCCGCACTGAACGAGGGAGTAATCATCAGCGCGAGACTGCCAAGCATTCATAACGTCTTGGTTCTCTGGGACGGGAGCGTCACCTAGCGGTCCTTCTAGGACATATTGTTTCCTGGCAGCTATGAGGATGATCCTCAGGTTCCGGACCCAGTCCGTATAGTTGCTGCCATCATCTTTCAGCTTGGTTTTCTCTAGGAACGCGTTGAAGTTCATGTTGACATTAGCGTTGGCCATTGATCTACAAGACATATTTGCAAAGGTTTTATACTAAGTTCATGATAATAAAGTTCTAATCAAATTATGAACTCCCACTTAGATTAGACATCCCTTTAGTCATCTAAGTGTTACACGATCCGAGTCGACTAGCCCGTGTCCGATCATCACGTGAGACGGACTAGTCATCGTCGGTGAACATTTTCATGTTGATCGTATCTTCTATACGATTCGTGTTCGACCTTTCGGTCTCCGTGTTCCGAGGCCATGTCTGCACATGCTAGGCTCGTCAAGTTGACCCTAAGTGTTTTCGCTGTGTAAAACTGTCTTACACCCGTTGTATGTGAACGTAAGAATCCATCACACCCGATCATCACGTGGTGCTTAGAAGCGACGAACTGTAGCAACGGTGCACAGTTAGGGGAGAACACTTCTTGAAATTTTATAAGGGATCATCTTATTTACTACCGTCGTCCTAAGTAAACAAGATGCATAAACATAATAAACATCACATGCAATTATATAGTTGTGACATGATATGGCCAATATCATATAGCTCCATTGATCTTCATCTTCGGGGCTCCATGATCATCTTGTCACCGGCTTGACACCATGATCTCCATCATCATGATCTCCATCATCGTGTCTTCATGAAGTTGTCACGCCAACGACTACTTCTACTTCTATGACTAACGTTTAGCAATAAAGTAAAGTAGTTTACATGACGTTATTCAATGA
>NW_021268190.1:0-1627 GCF_002162155.2 Triticum dicoccoides
ACAAAGGTTACTCACCTGAAATAGGAGTATTTCTTTTTTTATGAAGGTATATACTGCTTTGCAACAATAAAGGTATCCTATTTTGGGGATTAGGCAGAAGGGTATATACTGCTAGTAGCAAAATAAGAGTATACTTTGTAACCAAAGTAGTACAGTATATACTATTTTTCTAACCTGAAGTATAGTATATAGTACTGCTAGGCTAGACTAGGTTACACACCTGAAATATTTATGCTCTGCTGAAAATTGTAGTATATTCATTAACAAGAAATATTTACACAGGGGAAGGAGCGTACACATATGATATCTAACCAGAACATGGTTTGATAAAAACATTCAAATGAAGCTGCTAATTGATGTAAGCACGAACACGTGTGTGCATGCAAGTGTTCTTGGATTACATATGAAGATCAAGCTGCTAATTGCCATTCTTGGGTGGCTATCTTGCTACTGGTTTTTCATACGTTTGTTCTACATGTCGAGAGCATGTTGTGCCATGTTGTGTGCCGGCCTGATCGGCAGCAAGAAACATGGGCAGGACTTCCAAAAACGGGCACATCCAAGTCCAACGGCCGACCACCGAGCAGCCACCCGTCGTCTTCACGTCACGCATAGAAAAAACCCAGCTCCTTGCGATCGGCTGCTGCACAACAAAGTCCGAGATAACCAAGCCAAGTGGCAGGATGAGTTTGCATGATGCGAGGACTAGTAACAGAATTATAAAATGCAAATTGATTGGTGAATCTAAAAAAGAACGGACAAGGAGAAAATGTAAAGATTAGTTTCAGCACATGCATAGTATGCATCACAAGGCCAATGCATAGGTGGGCAAATGTATATGTCGCCAACAAGAATGATTAGTTCTCGTGATTGACATCGTCGGCATCAAGAATAATTTATGGAAGATTAGTGAACTTATCCGCATCGGCAGGAGCAACGGTGGTACGCGGCTTAATCGCCGTAACGCTGTCACCCGCCACGCGGTAGCTGATTTACACGGCTTGATTGCTGGCCCATCTGCGTCTCGACGATGTCGTCTCCCTGCGGATGGGTTTAGTGTGCATCTACTGACGGCCGTCGTCACCATCGCCCAAGCATACGCCGGCGACAGGTTGAGGAAGACATGCAGGAGACCCGCAGGTGCCTTCATCGCCGGAGCTAGGGGAGAGCGTTTTGTTTTTTGTTGACACAATATACATGCGTGGGATCCTACAAACCAGGAATTAGCTTAGCGGAGCATCCCAACTCTCACGGGATTATCCAAACGTCCTTATCCAAACTAGTCTAACTGACAAAATCAAACGGGTGCAAAGGATTCAGCCCGTTAGGAGTGGGTGTGCTAAGGTGGATTGAGGGAGGAGTACATACTCCTAGGAGTATGAACCCATTTTCCTATATATATATGCCGTGACTCTTTCCATAGCTCCCTAATGTATCATCGATGTCAATCTCGCACGTTGTTCTCTACACCATCTATTCTAGATCTCTCATGAAGTCCCTATCACACACACGATGACACGCTTCCCTGGCGTCTCCGTACATAGGCCACTTTCGATCAACATCAACATTCTCTCCCTATCTATACGCCACTTCTGCACACAAACGACCCTCTCTCTCTCTCTCTCTC
>NW_021268191.1:0-1552 GCF_002162155.2 Triticum dicoccoides
AATACAAGTGCTCGATCATAGACGAGTCAGCGGAAGCAACAATATCTGAGTACAGACATAAGTTAAACAAGTTGCCTTAAGAAGGCTAGCACAAACTGGGATACAGATCGAAAGAGGCGCAGGCCTCCTGCCTGGGATCCTCCTAACTACTCCAGGTCGTCGTCAGCGGGCAGCACGTAGTAGTAGGCACCTCCGGTGTAGTAGGGGTCGTCGTCGACGGTGGCGTCTGGCTCCTGGACTCCAGCATCTGGTTGCGACAACCAGAAAGAAAGGAAAGGGGGAAAAGGGGGGAGAAAGCAACCGTGAGTACTCATCCAAAGTACTCGCAAGCAAGGAACTACACTACATATGCATGGGTATATGTGTAAGGAGGCCATATCAGTGGACTGAACTGCAGAATGCCAGAATAAGAGGGGGATAGCTAATCCTATCGAAGACTACGCTTCTGGCAGCCTCCGCCTCGCAGCATGTAGAAGAGAATAGATTGAAGTCCTCCAAGTAGCATCTCCAAATAGCATCGCATAGCATACACCTACCCGGCGATCCTCTCCTCGTCGCCCTGCGGAAAAGCGATCACCGGGTTGTCTGTGGAACTTTGAAGGGTGTGTTTTATTAAGTATCCGGTTCTAGTTGTCATAAGGTCAAGGTACAACTTCAAGTCGTCCTGTTACCGAAGATCACGGCTATTCGAATAGATTAACTTCCCTGCAGGGGTGCACCACATAACCCAACACGCTCGATCCCATTTGGCCGGACACACTTTCCTGGGTCATGCCCGGCCTCGGAAGATCAACACGTCGCAGCCCCACCTAGGCAAAACAGAGAGGCCAGCACGCCGGTCTAAACCTAAGCGCGCAGGGGTCTGGGCCCATCGCCCTGAGCACACCTGCACGTTGCGAGGGCGGCCGAAAGCAGACCTAGCCTAGTAGGCGTTCCAGTCCAATCCGGCGTGCGCCGCTCCGTCGCTGACGTCTGAAGTGCTTCGGCTGATACCACGACGTCGGGATACCCATAACTACTCCCACGTAGATGGTTAGTGCGTATAGGCTCGTAGCCAGACTCAGATCAAATACCAAGATCTCGTTAAGCGTGTTAAGTGTCCGCGAACGCCGAACAGGGCCAGGCCCACCTCTCTCCTAGGCGGTCTCAACCTGCCCTGCCGCTCCGCCACAAAGATCCACACAGAGGGCCGTCGGGACAAAGGTCCTTTCAGCCCCCAATCCGTGGATCACTCGCGGGTACTCTTCGAGCTGACCCGACTTTAGTCACCATCTGTATAGTATGTATGTATGTATAGTATATACCCGTGATCACCTCCCAAGTGATCACGGCCCGATAGTATAGCAAGGCAGACTGACAAGAATGTAGGGCTAATGATGATAAACTAGCACCCTATACTAAGCATTTAGGATTGCAGGTAAGGTATCAACAGATGTAGCGACAATGTCAGGCTATGCATCAGAATAGGATTAACGAAAGCAGTAACATGCTACACTACTCTAATGCAAGCAGTATAGAGGAGAATAGGCGATATCTGGTGATCAAGGGGGGG
>NW_021268192.1:0-976 GCF_002162155.2 Triticum dicoccoides
CGCCTTGACTCGCGTTACGCTAAGACAGGGTGGCACTGGTGTCATGTGCTCATCTCGGCGTCCGTCGTCGCTACCGCGACGACGTCCGCCTCGACTCGCGTTATGCTAAGACAGGGTGGCACGTGCTCGTCTCGGCATCCGTCATCACTACCGCGATGACGTCCGCCTCGACTCGCGTTATGCTAAGACAGGGTGGGAATGGTGTCACGTGCTCGTCTCGGCGTCCGTCGTCGCTACCGCGACGATGTCTGCCTCGACGCGCAGAAGCTCCGGCACGACTTCCTCGTCTCCTCCGTCAAGACACAAGGCGCCGGACGCCCTGGAACATCGTCGTTGCCTTCATCACCTCCGGCCGCCGCAGATCGCCATCGCCGTCGATTCGCCGCACGCAGGATGTCCCCGAGCCCGCTGACGCCTTCGCTGGATCCACCGTGAGCATCTTCCCGTTTCACCTCTCTTCTCCCCCTCGTTCCCGCGCCGTAGCTCCGTTCCCCACCATGGCCGAAGCCATCGCCGCCGCAGCTCCTCGCCGTCGTGGCCATAGCCGCCGCAGGCCGCAGCCGAGCTCGCCGTTGCACTCAGTGCACTCTGGCGAGTCACGCGGACCCGCTCGCAGCCTCCCTAGTGCCCTGCAACGCCTAACCCGCATCAACCGAGCTCCGGTTGCCGCCGCGAGCTCTGCTCCGGCGAGCTCCGCCGTCCCCGCGACCTTGCCTATGCCCAGGTGGATGCGGTCGAGCGCGGGCTACCGATGGGTAGTCCCCGCGCGCTTTCCCGCCGCCTGTAGCGCGTTCCGGCGAAGCACCGCCGCGCGGTTTGGTCGCGGCCGGCCAACTCCGGCGGGCGCTGACGTGGCGGCTTAGTTAGTGCTTAACCCCCTCCTAATTACCCCCCCGGACACTGACCAGTGGGCCCCAGGGCTTAGTCAAAGCTAATCAGCCCAGGTTTGACTCAGGGTTAACCACAGTGTCACTGA
>NW_021268193.1:0-824 GCF_002162155.2 Triticum dicoccoides
CCCCCCCCCCTCACGGACGCCGCCGCCGCCGGCACCTGGAGGGGGGAAACGGACGCGTCGGGTCTACACGGAGTGGATGTAGCTGTGGGTTTGGCCCGGATGTTGCTCCAAAGTTTTCCTCTGGGCCGACCTAACACAACTGGGTGGAGAGGTCCACTGGTCAAAGCGCGTCCGTGCAAAGTCAAAGGGCTAGATCCCGTGGTCAAACGCTACAGGGTTAGCCGGGACGGGGGCCCTGGGGGGGTAGCAATGCCACCGGAGCATCGTACCGGGCCCTTATACATGCGGGGTGGTGTTGTGGCATGTCCGAAGAGGCGGCACGCGTCTCCGGGTTGTGGCCCCCCCTCACGGACGGCAATGAAACGGTAGTAGACGTTCTGCGGTAACGATGCAGCGTGAATATTATTAAATACTTGGAGCGCGATAAAATCATGAGTTTTTTACACAACGTGGGCACATGTGCTATAGGACTGATGGTAATTTTTCATAATTTTTTGTGATGGAGAAGTATCTAAACACTTCCCTCTACGCGGATTGCTCTTCGCACGTCTACGACTGTGGCCGGCGGCCTCCGGGGGCTAGCATACCGTCAAATCTTGCGTAGGCGGCCTCTCACAAATCTGGAAGTGTTGAGGCGGTTGCAAACGCCCAGCACGCGTCTCCGGGGTGTGCCCCCCCCCTCACGGCCGCCGCCGCCGCCGGCACCTGGAGGGGGGAAACGGACGTGTCGGGTCTACACGGAGTGGATGTAGCTGTGGGTTTGGCCCGGATGTTGCTCCAAAGTGTTCCTCTGGGCCGACCTAACACAACCGGGTGGAGAGGTC
>NW_021268194.1:0-680 GCF_002162155.2 Triticum dicoccoides
CTCTTCCTAGCTCAAACTGACAGGATGGGCACGAAATTTTTTCGACCAATTTTTTTTTTTTCGGCTGCCCGGACCCAAAAACTGGAAACGGGTCAAAAAACACTTCCTATAATGGCACCTGTCTCAAAACACTCAGAAACACCTAAAAATAGGATAGCCAGAATTTTTTTCGAAAAATGCGTTTTCGAAAAATTTTGGGCCTAAACGGAGCGTGGCTACCCGACTCTTTTTTTTTTTCCGAAACCTACTCCAGCAAGGAAACACGAATCGGAATCTAGATGGATCCCGAAAACAAACCTAATAAGCAAGGAACTCGGATTGGTGGTGGATATATGGTGGTGGTATATGGCAGCGGTGGTGGTAGCGGTGGTAGTATATGGATATGGATCGGTGGTGGTATATGGACACGGATTGGTGGTGGTATATGGATACGGATTCGGTGCGGTGGTGGTAGATGGCAGGGGCGATGATGATGGTGCGGCGGCGGCGTGACAACTTATGACCAGAACTCGAAACTCTAAAAGACTAGACTCTAAGACCAGCAACTAGACACGACGATGCAACCGCAAATTCAACAAAGCAAAACCCTAAAAAGATTATGCAAGGCTCAGATTGGTTCGGATATGATGAACTAACCCTAAATTTTTTTGTGGCTTTTTCGTGGACTATAGGTATGAAGA
>NW_021268195.1:0-1300 GCF_002162155.2 Triticum dicoccoides
CAGGTTGCTCGGTGAGATTTTACAGTTTTTCGTAGTTTAGATCGAGTCTGTTCTTCATACCTATAGTCCACGAAAAAGCCACAAAAAAAAATTAGGGTTAGTTCATCATATCCGAACCAATCTGAGCCTTGCATAATCTTTTTAGGGTTTTGCTTTGTTGAATTTGCGGTTGCATCGTCGTGTCTAGTTGCTGGTCTTAGAGTCTAGTCTTTTAGAGTTTCGAGTTCTGGTCATAAGTTGTCACGCCGCCGCCGCACCATCATCATCGCCCCTGCCATCTACCACCACCGCTCCGAATCCGTATCCATATACCACCACCAATCCGTGTCCATATACCACCACCGATCCATATCCATATACTACCACCGCTACCACCACCGCTGCCATATACCACCACCATATATCCACCACCAATCCGATTTCCTTGCTTATTAGGTTTATTTTCGAGATCCATCTAGTTTCCGATTCGTGTTTCCTTGCCGGAGTAGGTTTCGGGAAAAAAAAAGAGTCGGGTAGCCACGCTCCGTTTAGGCCCAAAATTTTTCGAAAACGCATTTTTCGAAAAAATTTCTGGCTATCCTATTTTTAGGTGTTTCTGAGTGTTTTGAGACAGGTGCCATTATAGGAAGTTTTTTTTGACCCGTTTCCAGTTTTTGGGTCCGGGCAGTCAAAAAAAAAATTGGTCAAAAAAATTTCGTGCCCATCCTGTCAGTTTGAGTTAAGAAGAGTTTTGAGACACTCGCCATTATAGTGATTTTTCGCAAAAAAAAAGCAGCGCAAAAAAAAAGAGCGCAAAAAAAAAGAGCGAAAAAAAATTCCAGAGTGTGCTTTTCCCTTGTTTACGTGCCGCGCCGTGATTTTGTTAGTGTTCTAGACCAGCAGGTCGACCTCAGGTATATATTCGTAATGGTAGGCCTGCACCACCACCTCAGGTACGAGATGATGTCCATATTCCTAAACTGAAATTGAATATTCCACCATTTGAGGGTAGATATGTTCCTGATATATATCTTACTTGGGAGTTAGAAACTGAACAACGATTTACATGTTTACAATATCCTGAGGAGAGACGAGTTGCTGCTGCTGTTTGTGCTTTCACTAGTTTTGCATGTGTATGGTGGTCTGAACATTGTAGATTATATCCTATTCCAACTACTTGGGCTGCTTTGAAAACTGCTATGCGTACGCGTTGGGTTCCACCATATTATCAACGTGAATTGCTTCAAAAATTGCAGCGTTTAAGACAAGGAAAAAATTCTGTAGAAGAATATTATCAGGAATTACAAACTGGCATGATTAG
>NW_021268196.1:0-32418 GCF_002162155.2 Triticum dicoccoides
AAGGAACATGCTTGCATAGGTACCACATCACAATCAACATAATCAGCATATGTAGAGATACTAAAATGCACACGAACAGTACGTGTTACCTTAACCTTGCCGCTGTTGTTGAACCATTGGATGTAGTAAGGATGTGGATGTGGTCTTGTGGTGAGAGAAAGCTTCTCCACCATCTCCATGCTAGCCAAGTTGTTGCAGCTCCCTCCGTCTATTATGACGCGCACAGAACGTTCCTTCACAACTCCCTTGGTATGGAACAAATTGTGCCTCTGATTTTGCTCAGCTTGTGTGACCTGCACACTCAAAACACGTTGAGCAACTAAACATTCATACCTGTCAGCGTCTTCAGGAGCCATGTATTGCGTCTCATGATCAGAATCATCTCCACCATGTTCTTCACATGTAATAAGAGCCAATGTCTCCTCATCATAGTCACTAGCGGACTCATATCCATCATCCGCGGTAGCAATCATCACACGCGGAGATTTGCATTCCCTCGCATAATGACCTCCTCCCTTACAACGACGACAAATAATATCACTTGTGTGCCCTGTTGATGCCATGGAAGAAGAAGAACGCTGTGCAGGCCCCGCAGGTGCGCTCTTGGCAGATAATGGTGGTTGTGCCTGTTTTCTTGTATCACGGCTGGAGGTGGCACCGGATGGAAGTGCTGGTGCAGTTGAAGTAGAAGATGCACGTGGTGTCCATGATGAAGGTCGGCCTGTAGAAAAATTAGTTCGCCCCAATGCTTGTCGATCCTGCACTTCACGTTCAGCTTTACAAGCAAGATGGAATAAACGAGTGATATTAGTATACTCCTTATAGTCTAAAATGGTCTGAATCTCTCTATTTAATCCACCCAGAAAACGTGCAAGCATAGCTTCATTCTCCTCAACAATACCACATCTAATCATGCCAGTTTGTAATTCCTGATAATATTCTTCTACAGAATTTTTCCCTTGTCTTAAACGCTGCAATTTTTGAAGCAATTCACGTTGATAATATGGTGGAACCCAACGCGTATGCATAGCAGTTTTCAAAGCAGCCCAAGTAGTTGGAATAGGATATAATCTACAATGTTCAGACCACCATACACATGCAAAACTAGTGAAAGCACAAACAGCAGCAGCAACTCGTCTCTCCTCAGGATATTGTAAACATGTAAATCGTTGTTCAGTTTCTAACTCCCAAGTAAGATATATATCAGGAACATATCTACCCTCAAATGGTGGAATATTCAATTTCAGTTTAGGAATATGGACATCATCGCGTACCTGAGGTGGTGGTGCAGGCCTACCATGACGAATATATACCTGAGGTGGACCTGCTGGTGGTGGTGCTGGTGGCTGCTCGTAGATCTGATTTTGATCAACCTCATCCTCATAATCACCCGCATACTCATCATCCTCCTGGGTACCAGCAGGAGCAGTAGCAGGAGCCAAAGAAGCACCAACAGCAGTAGCAGCGGCACCAGAAGTTTGTCCTGTCTCAATAGGAACACGCTGTGCTCGTCCATACTGATTCGGAAGGGGGCGTAGTTGTTGTTGTTGCAGAGGTGCGACAGGTGCAGCCGGTGGTGGAAGACGCGCAAGCAGTTCATTAAATCTGTTATCGAGCTTTGTTTCGAACGTCTTCTCAAGGCCAGTGATCTTCTCCATGGCCTCTTCAAAATTGTTCAGCACATCTTGTACCTGTTCAGTCATCATTTGCTGAAACTTATCATGAAGCTCCTTGTTCGATAAGTTCTCCCAGTCAATCTCGTCGGCTTGTGATCCTGGCATGGTTAGCAGCAATAGAAACACACAAGAATATGATCCTACAGACTACTAAGAAGTGGTGGTGGTGTATCACAAATCCGTCAAGCAAATCTCAAATTCTTACCAGTTCTTACCCAGCAGCAAGCGGTGATCGGCAACCGTTGTAGTCAAAAACTCTCAAAGCTTGGATAGAGCGATTACCAGGGAGAGTCGAACACACGACGTAGATGTATGTGGAGCTGGGAAGGCTTATAGTATGGTAGCAAAAAGGGTCAGCAATAATCAATTCAGAGATGCAAAGTTGAATAAACGCTCAACGACGGTACTGTGCTGGTCCTAGGCTAGACTGTGCTAGAGACGCGAGCCTAGAACACCAACAAAATCACGGCGCGGCACGTAAACAAGGGAAAAGCACACTCTGAAATTTTTCTTTTCGCTCTCTTTTTTTTTTTGCGCTCTTTTTTTTTTGCGATGTTTTTTTTTTTTGCGAAAAAGCACTATAATGGCGAGTGTCTCAAAACTCTTCCTAGGTCAAACTGACAGGATGGGCACGAAAATTTTTTTGTTCGAATTTTTTTTTTTCGACTGCCCGGACCCAAAAACTGGAAATGGGTCAAAAAAAAACTTCCTATAATGGCACCTGTCTCAAAACACTCAGAAACACCTAAAAATAGGATAGCCAGAAATTTTTTCGAAAAATGCGTTTTCGAAAAATTTTGGGCCTAAACGGAGCGTGGCTACCCGACTCCGGCAAGGAAACACGAATCGGAATCTAGATGGATCCCGAAACCTACTCCGGCAAGGAAACACGAATCGGAATCTAGATGGATCCCGAAAACAAACCTAATAAGCAAGGAACTCGGATTGGTGGTGGATATATGGTGGTGGTATATGGCAGCGGTGGTGGTAGCGGTGGTAGTATATGGATATGGATCGGTGGTGGTATATGGGCATGGATTGGTGGTGGTATATGGATACGAATTCGGAGCGGTGGTGGTAGATGGCAGGGGCGATGATGATGGTGCGGCGGCGGCGTGACAACTTATGACCAGAACTCGAAACTCTAAAAGACTAGACTCTAAGACCAGCAACTAGACCGACGATGCAACCGCAAATTCAACAAAGCAAAACCCTAAAAAGATTATGCAAAGGCTCAGATTGGTTCGGATATGATGAACTAACCCTAATTTTTTTTTGTGGCTTTTTCGTGGACTGTAGGTATGAAGAACAGACTCGATCTAAACTACGAAAAACTGTAAAATCTCACCGAGCAACCTGGAAATCTGATACCACTTGATAGAGGCAAAGGTGTCCCGTCTTTTGATGAGATGATGGATATCGCTTTGGTGGAAGTCGACTTTGACGATCCGACTACGAACGTGCGAGGACGTCGCGCCTTAGCAATCGCTAAACCAACTCCGAGAGGTTATTGACCACGCCGGAGCACGATCAACCTGACCACGAGGGTCTGTTTCCTGCGAGCAAACGAAGAACAAGCAAGAAACTGAGATTGCAATCTAGATATTGCGAATATAAGATGAAAGCTTTATTGATCAAGGTGGGGTTCTGTGACGCCTTTGTCTGGTCGTTGAACACAAACGAAGTACGCGAAGTTGCAGCTATGGCGAACTTTTAATCTAAACAAAACCCCAAAGTCTAAACGATGCCCTAAGGGCTGTATATATGGAGGAAGAGGGGGGAATTTCGTGGCCCTTGGTGGAGGGGTCCGAAATCAACCCTATCTCTTGTTTCCCCACACATACGGACTCTAAAAATAGCCTATACTGATGTATTTCGAAATTACATGGGCCTGGCCCAATAATAAGGTGACGCAGCACCTAAAATAGCCTCGGGACGAAATTTATGAAGTGGCATCTTGTATATTTCGTCCAAGGCTTCATGCACCCATTATGGTGGCTTCAAAGTCCTGAAATCATCACTTGTAACTCCGTTCTTGTTCCCCTTGCGCATGCCATCATCTCCATGCTTGTTCTTGCTCCAATGTTCATCCTTCTCCAAGCTAGGCCCTTCATTTGTAAGCAAAACAAATGTATCCAATTTAGGCAGCATCATATTCTCATGAACATTAGAATCATTACCAAGAAACAAAAGTACCTGGTAATTTAGTTGGCGTGCACGAGCTCTAGTAATTGGTCCAGTATGTATAGCAGCAGGGGCTGTGGGTGTAACAATTGTATTGATGTCCTCATCAGCCAGGAGTGGGTAGACCAGTGAGCTCAATGATATCAAAGGCTTTGGCTTTGTGATGAACATTTCCTGTCATCCACTCCAGGACCCAAGTCTTCGGATCTCTGTTGTACCCACGGATGTGAAGTGTGGCATAGAATTGGAGCAGCAACTCTTCATTCCAATGCTCTTGGTCGGTGACAAACGGCAGCAATCCAACCTCTTTGAAGCAATCCAGAGCTTCTTCCAGATAGGGCAGACCAGCTATTGCTTCAATGTCAAGACGCTTATGTGGGAAGATGCGACCTTGATTGTATAGAATGCAGGAGTAATAGCTTCGCTGCGGATAGCTCCAGAACCGATCAGATGATATTCTTTCCCTTGAGTAGGGGTTCCTGGAGCTATTGAAGAAAATGTTGTCTGCTTTGAAGCCATTGACATTGAAGGATCTAGGTGCTGATGCAGGACCTGGAAACCTGGGCAATCTTGGGATTGGCTTCTGTACCTGAGACCTGTGCTCAACATGATAGTCAAACTAAGGACCAGCAGCAGGCGCAGGAATAGAAGCAGTAGGATTAGTGGCTTCGCTTACTTCTGATGCTTGGGTTGGTGAAGGCTCCACATTGGCTTCAGTCATGACAGCGTTAGTGGCGTCGGTGGCAGCCTCAAGATTCTCAACCTCCACTTGATGAGCTGGAGGGTCGATCACAGTCACGTTCTCCTCGAGAACAGCTTCTTGGTGAGACGGGGGTGTAGCAGCGCTTGGGGTTTCTTCTTCATCGGCTGATGCAGCTGGAATGTCTTCAGCAGCTTTAGCTTCAGACTCAGAGACTGGAGGCCTTGGTCCTTTGCGAAGCCTGCGTAACGCGGGCGACGCCTGTGGAGTTGGAGTTGGCTGGGCCTCAAAATCTTCTTCTTCTTGTGCTTGTGGGCGATCAGCCCATGATGCATCCTGAGCAATTGGCGTCAGAGGACGACCAATGCTCATGAGCTTGCTGTGCGTTAGCACAGGCGATGATACCTGTTGGTGCTCGAGCTCAGGAAGAACTGCATCATCTTCAACATGGTCATGGTGACCAATGTCTTCAGCAGCGATGGGATCAGCCGCTGGAAAGTCTTCAGCTTCATGAGCCTCTGTGAAAGCAGGCTCATGGACAGTCAGTTGACGCTCTTGAGGTTCAGCGTCAGGGCGAACCATGGAGATGGGTTCAACAATCAAGGGCTCTGTGGGAGCAGCCCGTTCCTTCTTGGTCTTCCACTTCTTCTTGGAGGGAGCAGTAGCAGAGGCTTCAAGATGTTTCCTCTTTCTGGCTTCAGCCTCAGCAGTCCTCGTCTTCTTCAGCTTTGAAGCAGTTGACCGGGCCTTTGGCTTCGAGCCAGTCATGCTAGTTGGGAAGACAATGAGATCTGCTTCCTGCCTTGGTGCGTCGGGTTCGGCCATAGTGGGCTTCTTCTTCTTTGCAGCCATCCTGGGGTCGATGCCAGGACGCCCAAGGGCCTTGCGCTTCTCTGCCTCATTGTAGGCTTGCACACACTTGTCAGCCAGGCTCTTCATGCGCTCACGAGAACCTTGAGCTTCTTCACGCTTCTTGAGGAAGGCTTCTTTAAGCTCGTGCAGCATGAGCTTGAAGTTCTTGACGTCTTGCACGCTTAGTTTGGCCATATGCTTCTTGAACTGAGCTTTCTCATAGTCAATATTTTGCTTCAGTTCAACAATGTGCTGGGCGATAGCTAATTCTGAAGCAATGGCACCATGGAAGGCGACACTGAGGCCAATTAGAAGTTGCAGATCTTCGAAGCTAAGGTTGGGCGTGTCAAATCACTCATCAATGAAGTTGTGGATGATTGCCACATCAAAGAGAGGCAGATCATTGAAGATTTCTGCTTCTTCTTTGCTCTTGATCAATTGCTCAAGAGCGTCATCTGCAAGATCTTCATCACTGGACAGATCAATGGCATCGTTGCGCAGAATAGCAGCAGTTGTCAGTTCTTGGTCAGTGTGTGGCAGAGGCATCTTGACCTTCTGGGGCTTGGAGACGCGTGACAAATCTTCAGACTGCACACTGTCTTCAGGAGGTGCAGTAGCCAGTGGCTTCGCCCATGAGATTTTTGGTGCAGCAGCTGATCTTGAAGCCTTAGCCTTCTTTGGCTTCTGCGGCTTTGGAGTAGGAGCTGGGGCTTCATCAGTGTCAGCATCATCATCAGAATGATCCAGTTTTGCACCTTGAACTGAGATGTGGGTGATGAGGCCATCAAGGTTGTAGAAAGGACCGATGACATTGGGTTCTGCATCGCGTGTGCCGTCAGCCCGGGGAGCAGAAGGACCAGGGTTGAAGTCTAGTCCCAAGGACTTCTTGTTTTCCTTGGCCGATGCCTTTGCGTGCTGGAAGTTGCGCTTGAAGAGATTATCGTCACGACACCATAGCAATGATGATGGGTCGGCATCCTCAGGCTGAGGTCCACGGACCATACACGGATAGAAATCCTGAGCAATAGCTTCAGCTCTGTTCTTGTGTGGAAGGCCTCGGAAGAGAATATCACCCCAAGGACTTTTGATAGCACTCTTCTCAGCATATTCCTTGGTCACGAATCTGTATTTGTACCACTGTTCTGCCCAATATCTTCGAATCCACTGGATTCGGGTCTTGCGCTGATTATAATCCTCTTCAGGATCTATCTTGTAAAGTTCTGAGAGGTCATCAGGCAAATCTCTTGATGTTCCCCCACGACGCTGTCTGCCTCCCTTCCTTGCAGATTTCTCTGAAGCCATGAACTTTAAACTGAAAGGCTTCAATACGTTCAAAGGCTTCAAAGGATTTCGCTTGCTGGACAAACATGAACTGGCTTCGGGAGAATTTATATGATGCTGTAAGAATTCTGCAAATGAATGCAGACTATGAGAACCAAGGGATTCTCCCACGGACATGTACCTGTGACAGCATTAAGGTGCGAGGGAAGGGGAAGAGGTCATATGCATTCTCAGAAGATTTTGAAGATAAATCAGTTTAGAAGACATTGACCTCATCGTGCGAAGACATTCACTCATAGATAAGGAGTTGGTTCCAGATTTGTACGAATCCATGGATCAGTACAAGTGAGGAATCTAACTACTTTGTGAAGCATAAGTGAATATACTAGGCATATTATGAGATGCAGTATGAAAGAGATCCAACTTGTGTGAATAGAAACTGCTTTTGGTAGAAAGTGATGAAGCTATGGGATCAAAGGGGACGTAAAAAGGAAGTTTTATTTACCACACGAAGAACTGCTAGACGGAGTGGAAGAGGAGGCCGAGCAGTTCGATCGTCTGTGCCCTAACTTGGCGACGGAGGACACCTACGGCGACGACGGAGAAGACGATATCCGTGGTCGGCGTGAAGACGTCGTCGAAGAGGTTGCGGCAGCGAAGCGCTTCATCACCAGCGTTGTCGAGAGCTAGCGGTGGCGCTAGGGTTCATGCGAGAGTGGAAGAAGAGATAATGACTGTGGTGAGGTGTATATTTATAGGGACAGGGGCGGCTCAGTGTTATTACACAGGTGCCCCTGGCGATTCACATCTGAGGAACACGTGGCCATCATGCAACATATCGGGGGTTGTTCCACGTCCCACGCACGCCTGGATTGTCGGGTGGTCGTTCCCACTTCTCCGGGTTTCAGGTGAAGGAATGAGCATTGAAAACGGACTTAATGTTTGTCTCTGTATCTTCTGCTGACAAGGACGCAGAGAAGACATTCGACAATTTTGGTAGAATGCATATGATTTGGAGAGATAGAGTTTGAGATAGAAAGCATAGAGAGGTTAGGGTCCGATCAGATTCACTTAGTTCAAAAGATTCAACAAGAAGACATAGCTATAAGTGAATGCTGTAGAGGACAGAACACTAGTATATATATATATAATCAACATAGTGAAGATAATCATGAAGACATGTTGAGATTGAAGCCAAACCAAATGTGAAGACATAGCAAATGTAACGCCATGAGTGAAACACTTCAACCAGAACCTTTGGTGGTGGCGTTACCCACCGTATAGGAAGTATTAGACCCTGACACGGCGCACAATTATCGTGGCGCTCCGAAGTCAAATTCCACATTAATGTATTCACACTTAGAATGTATGTCTTCATTGATTGAAGATATACTTTACTTCGTGTGTTGCACATCTAAGTCATCAATATGCATAAGTGTTAGGATGTGTGCCTGATCACAGGACATTTGAGGATTCCAAGATATTTAGCTCACACCGTAACTTGCAAAATCTCTTCTCATCCAAGGGCTTGGTGAAGATATCTGCCAATTGCTCTTCAATATTGACGTGTATGATATCAATATCTTCCTTCACAACATGATCTCTGAGAAAGTGATGACGAATTTCAATGTGCTTTGTCTTCGAGTGCTGAACTGGGTTGTTGGCAATCTTGATGGTGCTTTCGTTGTCGCAGTAGAGTGGCACTTGCTTCAGATGAATGCCATAGTCCTTGAGTGTTTGCTTCATCCACAGAAGCTGAGCGCAGCAAGATCCAGCAGCAATGTATTCAGATTCAGCAGTGGAGAGAGATACACAGTTCTGCTTCTTTGAAGACCAACATACAAGTGATCGTCCCAGAAAATGGCATGTGCCTGATGTAGACTTGCGATCCACCTTGTCACCAGCATAATTAGCATCCGAGAATCCAACCAGATCAAACTCTGAGCCCTTTGGATATCACAATCCTAGAGTTGGGGTGTGAGCCAAATATCAAAGAATTTTCTTCACAGCTAAGTGATGCGATTCCTTTGGTGCCGCTTGGAATCGAGCACACATGCAAACACTAAGCATAATATCTGGCCTAGATGCACATAGATAAAGTAAAGAACCAATCATGGAGCGGTATACCTTTTGATCGAACTCTTTACCATTGTTGTCGGGACCCAGATGATGTTTGGCTGGCATTGGCGTCGTGAAGCCTTTGCAGTCTTGCATACCGAACTTCTTCAGGCAATCTTTGAGATACTTCTCTTGAGATATGAAGATGCCGTTGCGTTGCTATCGTATTTGAAGACCGAGGAAGAACAGCTCTCCCATCATGGACATCTGATATTGCTCTTGCATCATATATCCAAACTCTTCACTGTACTTTTGATTGGTGCAGCCGAAGATGATGTCATCCACATATATTTGGCACACAAACAGTTCACCATCATATGTCTTCGTGAAGAGAGTGGGGTCAAGGGAACCAGGTATGAAGCCTTTGCTCTTCAGGAAGTATTTGAGTGTGTCATACCAGGCCCGAGGGGCTTGTTTGAGGCCATACAGTGCCTTGTTGAGCTTGTATACCATGTCAGGATGTTTTGGATCTTCAAAGCCAGGTGGTTGTGCAACATACACTTCTTCTTCAATCTTGCCATTGAGAAAAGCGCTCTTCACATCCATTTGATATAGAAGTATGTTATGATGATTTGCATAGGCCAGGAGTATGCGTATGGCTTCAAGTCGAGCCACAGGAGCAAATGTTTCATTGAAGTCAATTCCTTCCACTTGAGTATATCCTTGAGCAACGAGACGAGCTTTGTTTCTCACAACTTGACCATGCTCATCTTGCTTGTTGCGGTATATCCATTTGATGCCTATTATATTGTGCTTCCGAGGATCAGGACACTTAACCAGTTCCCATACATTATTCAGCTCAAACTGTTGAAGCTCTTCTTGCATGGCTTGAATCCATTCAGGTTCCATGAAGGCTTCTTCAACTTTCTTGGGTTCTATTATTGAGACGAATGCGAAGTGCCCACAGAAATTTTCTAGCTGAGTTGTCCTTGAAGGAGTGAGCGGACCGGGTGCATTGATGCTATCAATTATTCTCTCAATCTGCACTTCATTGGCAACACGAGGATGTACAAGGCGAAGATTTTGCTCTTGCTGATCATTGTCATTGTTAGAGGGATTGTCTTCAGGCTGAGCATTGTCTTCATGTTGATCAGGTGCGGAGATGATAAGTTCCTCTTCAGGTTGAGCTTCAGAGGGTATGATTTCTCCAGTTCCCATTAGTTTGATTGATTCACTGGATGGAACTTCATCTAGCACGTTTGGCAGGTGCTCTCTTTGTGAACCGTTAGTCTCATCGAACCGCACATCCACTGTTTCAACCACTTTATAATGGAAGAGATTGAAGACTCTGTAGGAGTGCGAATCCTTTCCATATCCAAGCATAAAACCCTCATGTGCTTTTGGTGCAAATTTTGAAGTGTGATGTGGATCCTTGATCCAGCACCTGGCTCCAAATACTCTGAAGTAACTGACATTTGGCTTCTTGCCAGTAAGGAGCTCATAAGATGTCTTGTTCAGAAGCTTGTGAAGATAAACACGATTGATTGTATGGCATGCAGTATCAATGGCTTCAGGCCAGAATTTTCTTGGAGTCTTGTATTCATCTAGCATCGTTCGGGCCATCTCAATGAGTGTTCTGTTCTTGCGTTCGACGACGCCATTCTGCTGTGGCGTGTACGGAGCTGAGAATTCATGTGTGATGCCCAAAGTATCAAGATATGTATCAAGGCCAGTGTTCTTGAATTCAGTGCCATTGTCACTTCTGATGTGCTTTATCTTGGCGCCATAGTTGTTCATTGCTCGATTGGCGAAGCGTCTGAAGACATCCTGCACTTCAGTCTTGCAGAGGATTATGTGCACCCAAGTATATCTAGAATAATCATCAACAATGACAAAGCCATAGAGACAAGCAGTAGTAGTAAGAGTTGAGTAATGAGTGGGACCTAAAAGATCCATGTGGAGCAGTTCGATGGGTCGAGTAGTTGTCATGATTGTCTTGGAGGGATGCTTGGCCCTCGTCATCTTTCCTGCTTCACAGGCACCGCATAAGTGATCTTTCTTGAACTTGACGCCCTCGATGCCTATGACATGCTTCTTCTTTGCAAGGGTGTGGAGGTTCCTCATGCCAGCATGCCCTAGCCTCTGATGCCAGAGCCAGCATTTTGAAGCTTTTGCTAGAAGACATACGGCAAGCTGTGGTCCTGCTGAGAAATCTACCACGTACAAATCATCTTTCCGATACCCTCCAAACACTAGAGACTTGTCAGATTCCATTAGAACAAGGCAGCGATATTTTCCAAACATTACGATCATGTTCAAATCGCAAATCATTGAGACAGACATTAAGTTGAAGCCATGGGATTCAACAAGCATGACTTTATCCATGTGTTGATCCTTTGAGATTGCAACTCTACCTAGACCCAATACCTTGCTTTTACCAGTGTCAGCAAATGTGATGTGACTCTTGTCGGATGGACGTAAGGTTGAGTCCATAAGAAGGCTTCTTTTGCCAGTCATGTGATTGGTACACCCACTATCAATAATCCATTCTGAAGACGCTGGTGTCGTACCCTACAGTGCAGTTAGGGGAATAGGCTTCACAAAGAGAATTGTGAAGCAAAAACATTTGACGAACCAGTGGGTTATGAGAGCTTAGATCCAGATTAGGACTGATAGGGAGAGTAGCAAGCGATTCAGGAACGAAGTACCTAATAAGACCATTCGGGCATTTGATCTTGCGCCCTACAAGATGTTTAAGGTCCCCAGCAATAGCGTCAGACGATTTTGGTTTTCTGCTGGAGACCCTTCCCTGCAAAAGAGAGTTAAGCTTTCTTAGCCACCCACATCTTCAAGGGTGGCTTAGAAGCAATAAGTCTAAGTGCAGCGTCTGAGAACTTTGGCTTTGGGGCCCTAGTAAAAAGTCTTGCAGGCGGACAATAGTACTCATAACAATAAGCAGAATAGTTCTTGGTCTTATGAACATGGCGGTTTGATGAACCGCACTCATATTCATAGGCCTGAGTATGGTTTCCCTGCAAAACATTTGCGTTAGTGCGACTCAGGTGAGTCCTCTGTCTATATGAAGCCTTTGGACCGTATGAAGCCTGTGGTCTGGGGTTTGTCTTCTTCACCTGTGGTGTCATGATGACATTCTCAAGAAGATTCTCCAGACACTTTTTCGGTACCCAGATCTTCTTCATAGGCGGTCCATTCTTGCAGTTAGTACCAATGTACCTGGCAAACACTTCACCATTCTGATTCTTAAACAGTTTATAATTTGCATCAAAGGAATCATCAATGACAATGGGGTTAGCACAAGTGAAGCCAGATAGATTGGATGGATCTGCTGAAGGTTCCTTTCCAGCAACCCATGTGGTTTTGGGGTACTGCTCAGGTTTCCAGTAAGAGCCATCAGCATTCATTTTCCTTACGAACCCAACACCCTCTTTCCTCGGGTTTCGATTCAGGATCTGCCTTTTGAGGACATCACATAGTGTCTGATGCCCTTTAAGACTTTTGTACATCCCTGTTTCAAGCAATGTCTTCAACCTAGTATTCTCATCAGCAATAGCAGTGGTATCCTCAGCAGAGGGGTTAGTTCCCACATCAACAGTTGAAGATATTGCAACAGTAGTAGCAGTAGAATATTCAGCAACAGAAGTAGCATTATCACGCTCAATGCATTTAAGACATGGTGGTTCAAATCCTTCCTGAGCGGAACTAATCTGTTCGGCGCGAAGTGACTCGTTTTCCTTTTGAAGATCTTCATGAGCCGCTCTCAATTTCTCAAGATCTTGCTTCCTTTGAAGATAATCATAGGAAAGCTTTTCATGAGTTGTTGAGAGCGTTTCATGACGACTTTCAAGTTCCTCATACTTAACGTGAAGATTTTTTATGTCTTCAATTAAGGACTCAGATCGAGTCATTTCAGCGCCTAACAGATCATCGCTTTTGTCTAACAGTTTTTGAATATGTTCCATAGCTTTCTGTTGTTCAGTTGCAATTTTAGCAAGTGTTTTGTAGCTGGGTCTTGAACCACAATCAGAGTCATCTTCACTAGATGTTTGATAGTGAGTAGTGCGTGTGTTTACCTTGGCACCGCGTGCCATGAAGCAGTAGGTAGGAGCGGAGTAGTCCTTGTCATTTGCATCGGTGTCGGTGATGAAGTCATTGTCTTCAGTGTTGAAGATGGACTTGGCAACGTATGCTGTAGCCAGACTTGCAACGCCAGAATCGGACTCCTCCTCAGACTCTACCTCCGCCTCCTCAGAAGCGGACTCCTCCTCTGAATCCATTTCCTTGCCAACAAACGCACGTGCCTTGCTAGATGAGCTCTTCTTGTGTGATGAAGACTTTGAGGAAGACTTGGAGTATTTCTTCTTCTTCTTGTCGTCAGAGTCATATTCCTTGCTCTTATTCTTCTTTTTGTTCTCATTGTCCCACTGCGGACACTCAGAGATGAAGTGGCCAGGTTTCTTGCACTTGTGACATGTTTTCTTCTTGTAGTCATGAGCAGAAGCTTCATCATTCCTTGAGCTTGATCATCAAGACTTTCTGAAACCTTTCTTCTTGGTGAATTTTTGGAACTTCTTCACAAGCATAGCAAGTTCCCTTCCAATGTCTTCAGGATCATCAGAACTGCTGTCAGATTCTTCTTCAGATGAGGAGACAACTTTTGCCTTCAAGGCACGAGTTCGCCCATAGTTTGGACCGTAGATATCTCTTTTCTCAGAAAGCTGAAACTCATGTGTGTTGAGCCTCTCAAGTATGTCAGACGGATCGAGTGTCTTGAAATCAGGACGTTCTTGAATCATCAGGGCTAGGGTGTCAAACGAACTGTCAAGTGATCTCAGTAGTGTCTTGACGACTTCATGCTTGGTGATCTCAGTAGCGCCAAGGGCTTGAAGCTCATTTGTGATGTCAGTGAGTCGATCAAACGTGAGCTGGACATTCTCATTGTCATTTCTCTTGAAGCGGTTGAAGAGGTTGCGAAGGACACTGATTCTCTGATCTCTCTGGGTTGAGACGCCTTCGTTGACCTTGGAGAGACAGTCCCAGGCTAGCTTAGATGTTTCCAAAGCACTCACACGGCCATATTGTCCTTTGGTCAGATGACCACAGATGATATTCTTGGCAGTAGAGTCTAGTTGAATGAACTTCTTGACATCAGCAGCAGTGACACCTTCTCCAGCCTTGGGAACGCCGTTCTTGACGACATACCATAGGTCGACGTCAATGGCTTCAAGATGCATGCGCATCTTATTCTTCTAGTAGGGATATTCAGTTCCATCGAAGACGGGGCATGCAGCGGAGACTTTAATTATCCCTGCAGTCGACATAGCTATAACTCCTGGTGGTTAAACCGAATCACACAGAACAAGGGAGTACCTTGCTCTGATACCAATTGAAAGTGCATTATATCGACTAGAGGGGGGGTGAATAGGCGATTTTTATGAAAGTCTTCAAAACGTGGAAGTTTTGAAGACAAACGATAGAAATAAACCTATTACCATGCAGCGGAAGGTAGACTACACTAGGCAAACCATAGTCAAGTATTCAATGAAGTGAAAGCACAATGACTAATAGCAGCAATGTAGTGAGGATCAGGTAAGAAGATATTATGAAGCCAAACAGAACACGCAGTCACTCAGTGAAGACAGAAGATAGTGCAATCATACAATGACTTCACAAGGACCAACAGTAAGTAAAGAGAAGGGAAGGATGAAACCAGTGACTCGTTGAAGACAATGATTTGTTGGACCAGTTCCAGTTGCTGTGACAACTGTACGTCTGGTTAGGGCGGCTTGGTATTTAAACCTTAGGACACACAGTCCCGGACACCCAGTCCTGAACACGCAGCTCAGGACACCCAGTCCTCACCGTATTCCCCTTGAGCTAAGGTCACACAGACCTCGCCCAATCACTCTGGTAAGTCTTCAAGGTAGACTCCCAAACCTTCACAGACTTCGTTCACCGGCGATCCACAACGTCTCTTGGATGCTCAGAACGCGACGCCTAACCGACTGGAGGATTCACAGTCCTCAAGTGTAATAAGTCGTCAGATCACACAGACAAGAAGACTTAAGTGATGCCTAACACTCTTTGGCTCTGGGTGGTTAGAGCTTTATCCTCGCAAGGAATTCTCTCTCAAAGGCTTCGAGGTGGGTTGCTCTCAAACGACAAAAGCCGTACACTAACTCAGAGCAGCCAACCGTTTATGGTTGTAGGGGGTGGGCTATTTACAGCCACTAGGCAACCCGACCTGATTTGTCCGAAATGACCCTGGGTCACTGAGGAACTGACACGTGTTCCAACGGTCAGATTTCAAACTCACACGGCAACTTTACTTGGGCTATAAGCAAAGCTGACTTGTCCGACTCTGGACATGATTCGCTCTCATAGTCTTCACTCGAAGACATAGGTTTTGGTTAAGCATCACTTCAGTCATTCTGACTGGTTCTCTTGGACCCCACTTAACAGTATGGTGGTTCCTATGACTCAACGAAGAAGAAACAGAACTATGAAAGATCTAAGTCTTCGAGCTCCATAGGCTTCATGCGATGTCTTCTCTTGTCATAGTCTTCAATGAGAATATCTTCATAAACCACCTTTGACATCAATGTCTTCATACATTTTTAGGGGTCATCTCTAGTAGGAAAACCGAATCAATGAGGGACTTCTACCTGTGTTATCCTGCAATTCTCACAAACACATTAGTCCCTCAACTAGGTTTGTCGTCAATACTCCAAAACCAACTAGGGGTGGCACTAGATGCACTTACAGGAGCCAAGGAATATTTGAAGGTATTAGCAGCTGAGTTGTCAATTCAACCACACCTGGAGATTAATTATCCGCAGCAAAGTGATCACTAGCAAAGTAGTTTGATAGTTTCGATAGTGGTGACAGCAGAAATAGTGACAGTAACAGTGATAGCAGTAATTTTGTAGCAAATGTAACAGTGATGATAGCAGTAGTAACTTAGCAGAAACAATATGGAAAAGTTCGTAGGCATTGGATCAGTGACTTGTTGGATGATATTCCTCATGAGACAGTTATAACCTAGGGTGATACGGCACTAGCTTTTTGGAGTAATTCTAATGCCTTTTCTATCATAATATGCAAGGTATACACAAAGAGGGAGAATTCCGGCAGATGGAAATCTGGACCTGGAAAAGCTACGTCAGGCCACCTATTCTGCACAACTCCAAATGAGCTGAAACTTCACGGAGCTTTTTATGGATTACTTAAGAAATATGGAGCCAATAAACATCAGTGGGGGGCCACCAGGTGGGCACAACCCTCCTGGGTACGCCAGGCCCCCCTAGGCGCGCCCTGGTGGGTTGTGGCCTCCTCTGTCCACATCCGGTGCCCATCTTCTGGTATATAAGTCATTTTGAACTAGAAAAAAATAAGGGGAGGACTTTCGGTAAGAAGCGCCGCCGCCTCGAGGCGGAACTTGGGTAGGAGCACTTTTGCCCTCCAACGTAGCGATTTCGTCGGGGGAACTTCCCTCCCGGAAGGGGAAATCATTGTCATCATCATCACCAACAACTCTCCCATATTGGGGAGGGAAATCTCCAGCAACATCTTCAACAACACCATCTCCTCTCAAATCCTAGTTCATCTCTTGTATTCAATCTTGTTACCGAAACTATAGATTGGTGCTTGTGGGTGACTAGTAGTGTTGATTACATTTTGTAGTTGATTACTATATGGTTTATTTGGTGGAAGATTATATGTTCAGATCCATTATACTATTTAATACTCCTCTGATCATGAACATGTTTACCATTTGTGAGTAGTTACTTTTGTTCTTCAGGTCACGGGAGAAATCATGTTGCAAGTAACCATGTGAACTTGATATGTGTTTGATATTTTGATAGTATGTATGTTGTTATTCCTTTAGTGGTGTCATATGAACGTCGACTACATGGCACTTCACCATATTTGGGCCTAATGTAATGCATTATGGAGTAGCAATTAGATGGTGGGTTGCAAGAGTGCAGAAGCTTAAACCCCAGTTTATGCGCTATTTCGTAAGGGACCGATTGGATCCAAAAGTTGAATGCTATGGTTAGAATTTATTCTTAATACTTTTCTTATAGTTGCGGATGCTTGCGAGAGAGTTAATCATAAGTAGGAGGTTTGTTCAAGTAAGAACAACACCTAAGCACCGGTCCACCCACATATCAAATTATCAAAGTAGCAAACACAAATCAAACCAACATGATGAAAGTAGATGAAATTCTCGTGTACCCTCAAGAAAGCTTTGCTTATCATAAGAGACTGTTTTGGCATGTCCTTTGCCTCAAAAGTATTTGGCTACCTTGCTGCACTTTTGTTACTATAATCATTACTTGCTCATTACAAATTATCTGGCTATCAAACTACTTCGCTACTTACAATTTCAGCATTTGCAGATAATACCTTACCGGAAACTACTTGTCATTTCCTTCTGCTCCTCGTTGGGTTAGACAATTTTACTTATTGAAAAGAGCTACAATTGATCCCCTATACTTGTGGGTCATTAAGGCTATTTTCTAGCACCGTTGCCAGGGAGTGAAGCGCCTTTGGTAAGTGGAATTTGGTAAGGAAACATTTATATAGTGTGCTGAAATTTATTGTCACTTGTTACTATAGAAAACAATCCTTTGAGGGGTTTGTTCAGGGTATCTTCACCTCGTCCGGAAACCACAATTAGCAACCCCTCAACCTACTACACCTATTGAAAATATTGAATATGAAATTCCTTCGGGTATGATAGAACAACTGCTAGCTAATCCTTATGCGGGAGATGGAACCGAACATCCTGATATGCACTTGATATATGTGGAACAAATTTGTGGATTGTTTAAGCTTGTAGGTTTACCCAAGGATGAAGTGATGAAAAAGGTTTTCCCTTTATCTTTCAAGGGAAAAGCATTGGCATGGTATAGGCTATGTGATGATATTGGATCATGGAATTGGAGTTCCACCAAAAAAAATATCCTATGCATCTAGTTCATCGTGATCGGAATTATATATATAATTTTTGGCCTCGTGAAGGAGAAAGTATTGCTCTAGCTTGGGGGAGGCTTAAGTCAATGTTATATTCATGCCCCAATCATGAGCTCTCAAGAGAAATTATTATCCAGAATTTTTATGCTCGACTTTCTCGTAATGATCAAACCATGCTTGAAACTTCTTGTGCTGGTTCATTTATGAAGAAGACTATTGAATTCCGATGCGATCTTTTGGAAAGAATTAAATGCAACTCTGAAGATTTGGAACTCGATGAAGGTAAAGAGTCAGGTATTAAACTTAAGTATGATTGTGTTAAATATTTTATGGATACCGATGCTTTTCAAAAGTTTAGCACTAAATATGGACTTGACTCTGAGATAGTAGCCTCCTTTAGTGAATCATTTGCTACTCATGTTGAACTCCCTAAGGAGAAGTGGTTTAAATATCACCCACCTATTTAAGAAGAACTTAAAGAACCAGTACCAATTAAAGAAGAAACTATACTTTGTAATGTCGATCCAGTTGTTCCTTCTGCTTATATTGAGAAACCACCTTTCCCTGTTAGGATTAAGGAACATGCTAAAGTTTCACCCGTGGTTAAAAAAGCTATATTAGAACACCTAAACCTGATGAACAAATTAAAGTTGAACCTATTATTGCTATGGTTAAAGATCTCCTGGAAGAAGATATGGATGGGCATGTTATTTACTTCTGTGAAGAAGAAGCTAGAATTGCTAAACCTGATAAAAGAGATAAACATAGACCTGTTGTTGGCATGCCTGTTATTTCAGTTAAAATAGGAGATCACTGTTATCCTGGTTTATGTGACATGGGTGCCAGTGTGAGTGCTATTCCTTACACTTTATATGAAGAAATCATAAAAGACATAGCACTTGCTGAGATAGAAGAAATATATGTTACTATTAAACTTGCTAATAGAGACACCATATCACCATTTGGGATTATTAGAGATGTTGAAGTCTTGTGTCGGAAAAATAAAATACCCTACTGATTTTCTTGTTCTTGGTTCCCCACAAGATGACTTTTGTCCCATTATCTTTGGTAGACCTTTCTTGAATACAGTTAATGCTAAGATAGATTGTAGAAACAAACTGTTGGTGTTAGCTTTGGTGATGAGTCTCATGAGTTTAATTTTTCCAAGTTTAGTAGAAATCATCATGATAAAGAATTGCCTAGTAAGGATGAATTAATTTGTCTTCCTTCTATTGCTGTTCCACCTACTGATCCTTTAGAACAATATTTGCTAGACCATGAAAATGATTTACATATGCATGAAATAAATAAAATAGATAATGTTTTCTTTGAACAACGTCCTCTGCTTAAACACAATCTGCCTATTGAAACTCTAGGAGGTCCTCCTCCACCTAAAGGTGATACTGTGTTTGAATTAAAATAATTGCCAGCCACTTTGAAATATGCTTATCTCGATGAAAAGAAGATATATCCTATTATTATTAGTGCTAACCTTTCAGAACATGAAGAAGAAAGATTATAGAAAGTTATAAGGAAGCACCAGGCTGCTATTGGATACACTCTTGATGATTTAAAGGGCATTAGTCCCACTCTATGTCAACACAAAATTAATATGGAACCTGATGCTAAACCCGTTGTTGATCACCAACGTCGGTTGAATCCAAAAATGAAGGAAGTGGTAAGAACGGAAATCTTAAAACTTCTGGAAGCAGGTATAATCTATCCTATAGCTGATAGTAGATGGGTAAGTCCTGTTCATTGTGTCCCTAAGAAAGGAGGTATTATTGTTGTTCCTAATGATAAGAATGAACTTATTCCACAAAGAATTGTTACAGGCTATAAATGGTAATTGATTACAGAAAATTAAACAAAGCAACTAGAAAAGATCATTACCCCTTGCCTTTTATTGACCAAATGCTTGAAAGATTATCTAAGCACACAAACTTTTACTTCCTAGATGGATACTTTGGCTTTTCACAAATACCCATTTCTCAACCTGATCAAAAAAATACTACTTTTACTTGTCCCTTTGGAACTTATGCTTATAGATGTATGCCTCTTGGTTTATGTAATGCACCTACTACCTTTCAAAGATGTATGACTGCTATATTCTCTAACTTTTGTGAAAAGATTGTTGAGGTTTTCATGGATGACTTTTCTGTTTATGGGAAGTCTTTTGATGATTGTTTAAGCAATCTTGAGCGAGTTTTGCAGAGATGTGAACAAACAAATCTTATCTTGAATTGGGAGAAGTGCCACTTTATGGTGAATGAAGGCATTGTCTTGGGTCCTAAAATTTCTGAAAGAGGTATTGAAGTGGACCAAGCTAATGTTGATGCAATTGAGAAAATGCTATGTCCTAAGGACATCAAAGGTATTTGTAGTTTCCTAGGTCATGCTGGTTTCTATAGGAGATTTATCAAAGACTTCTCTAAAATTTCTAGGCCTCTTACTAATCTCTTGCAGAAGGATATTGCTTTTGTTTTTGATGATGATTGTTTAGAAGCCTTTGAAACACTCAAGAAAGCCTGAATATCTACACCTATTGTTCAACCACCTGATTGGAACTTGCCTTTTGAAATTATGTGATGAGGACATGACTACCTTGGATACGACCAAAAATATTGCATACATGCATATTTGTCAGGTGATTTCTAATGCAAACTATTCAATAATCTATTTATGTTATCTAGAACAAAAATACTTCACACACTTTTGTGTTTTGTCTAATTGCAGGTGTATGGGACATTTGTACAATCCACATATGAAGACAAGGGAAAAGGAGAAGTTTAGGTTGTGTTCAAAAAGTCCTCTCACGTCACTTTTGGGCCAAGAGAAGATAGAGTCCAAGTCTCTCACGTTCTGGATTCAGATTCGGACTGCACAGACATACCTGACTCAAAACGCCAACAACATTTTCATACGGACTCCGAATTGGGTGATTCTTTTTTTGTTGGAAACTAGATTTCGTGCTTTTTCCAACCCAATTGGATTCACCTTCAAATTCGTCCGGAGCGTTGAGTTACGGACGAAACAATCTGACGTTGCAGCAGAATCCGAGTCAAACTACAAGCCCAAAGGTGTTGCATCACCTCCACTTGGGCCCATGAGCCTTGTACGACCTAGGGTTAGTTTTAGGCTGCCTTGGGACGTCCTCCCACCTCCTTGGCCGCCACCCCTTGCTCCTATATAAGTAGATCCATCTAGTAGCTTTTTGCTCGGGATTTGTTTAGTTAAAAGTTAGCCATTGCAACTTCGTGTACTTCGTTTGTGTCCAACGACCAGACCAAGACCGCTTCCGGATCCCCACCATTATCAATACTTCATATATATTTGCGATATTCAGATTGCTTTATCATATTCTTGCTCGTTCTTCGATTGCTTGCAGGAATAGACCTTCGTGGTCAGGCTGACCGTGCTTCCAGCATCATCAGTAACCTCAGGAGATTGGTTTAGCGGTTGCTAAGGCGCAACGTCGTGCATGTTTGTAGTCGGATCGTCAAAGTCGTCTCCACCAAATCAATAGTTATCATCTCATCGAAAGATCGGGACCCTCGCCTCTATCAAGTGGTATCAGTTTTCAGGTTGCTCGGTGAGAATTTCCAGTTTTCCTAGATTAGATTTGTTTTCTTACCTATTGTCCAAGAAAAAGCCACAAAAAAGAGTTAGATCTATTCATCCTTGGTCCAAGCCAGTCTGAGCCTTTGCAATTTTCTTTTCATTGCTTGCATAGTTGAATTATCGGTTGCATCGTCGTGTCGAGTTGCTGGTCTTAGTGTCTAGTTCGTTTAGAGTTTCGAGTTCTGTTCACATTAGTCACGCCACCGCTGCATCATTATCTCTTCCGCTGTCCACCACCCATCCATCAATTTCCACCACGTGCTACCCACCATTCATTGTCATAATAATAGTTGAGATCGTTCACATCTTCACTTGATCCAATCTGCATCTTATCTAGTTTGTTTTGGAAAGAGGGAGAAAAAAAGAGAGAGAAAAAACGAGAGAAAAAAAAAAGAGAAAAAAAAAGTCAGAGAAAAAAAAAGCCAGAGAAAAAAAAGGAGAGAAAGAAAAAAAAGTGTGAGGAAGAAAAAGAGAGAAGAAACAAAAAACAAAATTTGGATCTTTTTAGACTCAATCTCGTAGTTGAATTCGGATTGGAATCTGTTTTGTGCACTGTTCAGTAAAACAGGCATAACTTCCTCATACGAAAGCTAGCGACGAGCCGCATCTAAATAGTTGAAGAAGCTAGTTTAATATTTGGCACCTCAAAATCGGCTTCTAAATAGGTCTTTTTGCCCTCCGAAGTTCATGAACACAGCTTATTCCAGTTTTTCAGGACAATTTTTGAATTTTTTGACTCCTCATATCAACTCGGAATTGAGTGATTCCTTTTGTGTTTGAAAGCTTGAGTCAATACCATTCTTGAAAAAAAAACAAAAAAATTGGCACAAACTTTTTCAGAGGAAAGTTGGAGACAAAGTTGTTAATATATCCTGGTTGGCTGTTGTTTCACATCATTATCTTTACTGCCGTTGTGATCTTCACTTATATCTTGCTGTCCAGAGCTACTTAGTATCCTTCATTAATGCTAGTTGTGCTACGACGTGACCTCATTAGTGTTCTAGGCTCGCGTCTCTAGTCCGGTCTAGCCTAGGACCAGCATAGTACCGTCGTTGAGCTTTTATTCAACATTGCATCTATGAATTGATTATTGGTAATCTTTTGCTACCATATATAGCCAACCCAGCTCCACATATTTCTACACCGTGTATACGCATGTTCCCTTGGCAATCGCTTTACACAATCTTCGGAGTTATTTGACACCGCTAATTGCCTCTCACCACCTGCTGCATGGTAAGAACTTGTAAGATATTGATATTTGCTTTACTGTGAGCACTTTACAACCACATCCTAGTAGTTCATAGGAACATTATTCTCGAATTTTGGTTCTTGTTTCTACTAATCATGACAGGTTCCAGAGATAGAAGTTCTTGGACGACGGACACATGATGAGGACATGGCTACCACAGTTACACCCATATCCCCTGTTGTTTTACCTCTTGGAACAGTTGCTAGAGCTCAGATACGCCAATTAAATTATCAGGTACTTTCGTTTCTTGGTAATGTTTCTAGTGTTCATGAGAATATGATGCTGCCTAACTTAGATACATTTGTGTTGCTTGCAATTGAAGGGCCTAGCACGGACAAGAAGGATGAACATTGGAGCATGGTCAAGCACGGAGATGAAGGTGCGTGCAAAGAGAATAAGAACGGAGGTTCAAGTGGAGATTTCCGGACTTTGAAGCCACCATGATGACATACAAGAAGATGGACGAAATATACAAGATGGCCTTTCATAAATTTCCTCCATAGCTTATTATTGGTGTCGCGCCACCTTATTTTGGGCCAGGCCCATGTAATCTATTTTTAGAGTCCATATTATAGGGGAAATGACTTAGGAGGTGTTTTAGTCCCACCTTGCCAAGGGTGGACAAAATCCCCTCTCTTTTCCCTATATATATAGCCCTTAAGGCTTCGTTTAGACTTGGGTTTTATTTAGTTAAAAGTTAGCCATAGCTGCAACTTCGTGTACTTCGTTTGTGTCCAACGACCAGACGAAGACCGCTTATGAAACCCCACTTTTATCAATACTTCATCCATACTCGCAATATTCAGATTGCTTAATCATATTCTTGCTTGTTCTTTGATTGCTTGCAGAAATAGACCTTCGTGGTCAGGTTGATCGTGCTCCAGCGTGGTCAATAACCTCCCGGAGTTGGTTTAGCGATTGCTAAGGCGCAACGTCATGCACGTTTGTAGTCGGATCGTCAAAGTCGTCTCCATCAAATCGATAGTTATCATCTCATCGAAAGATCGGGACCCTCGTCTCTATCAAGTGGTATCAGTTTTCAGGTTGCTCGGTGAGATTTTACAGTTTTTCATAGTTTAGATCGCATCTGTCATTCATACCTACAGTCCACGAAAAAGCCAAAAAAATTAGATTAGTTCATCCGTGTCCCAGACAGTCTGAGCCTTTTCGCTATTTTCACTTAGTTTTTGCATTAGTGAATTTTCGGTTGCATCGTGTGTCGAGTTGCTGGTTTTTAGTGTCTAGTCTTTTAGAGTTTCGAGTTCTAGTCACGTTTTGTCCACGCCGCGTCCGCTCACATTATCATCCAGTTCGTTGTCATCTTCCACTGCCACTTATTTTCTTTGCCATCACTGTCAACATCACCACCATCTGTTTGCTATTGTCGTTCATCACCACCATCACATTAGTTCATCTTGAGCCCGATTCATCTTGTGAAAAAAGTGAGAGAGATTTAGAGGGAGTATGGATCAGCCAAACAAATATTGAAGGAGATCACGTGAGGAGTCTAGAAGGAACGTAGAAAGAAAATTGCACGAAAGTTTGATTCGGTTGTGTCCTACTTGGAAAGTAGCAGAGAGAGAAAAATTAAAGAAAAGAAAGAGGACATGACAGGCTACTGGCTTTGGAAAGTTGATTTGTTTCCAAGAAGAGAGGATACATTATAAGTTGCCCGTGCTCCTGTTTGGAACGATTCGTTTTGCTTTTGGCAAGTATAGATTGGTTTGGTTGGTGGCAGCTTTGTTGGGCAAGTTTTATTTGGAAAGGAAGAAAAAAAATTATAAGGAAGCAACTCACGTGAGAAATTTATTAGAGAAAAGGAAGGAAAGTACTGCAAGAAAAACGCTGCAATTAAAGAGGAGACATACAGGGTTTTTTTTTCTGGTTGAGATTCTTGAGTATAGATCAGATCTATTTTGGAAAGGAATCTGTTAAAATCCGTGAGGCAATAGTAAAAAAAAGGGGGGTCGGTTGTGGTTTTTCTTTTAAGAGAGGAAGTCCAGATTCGTTTTATCAGCAAGAAAAAAAAACGATTCTGTTGGAGGTTTCGCTGTTCTAGCCGTGTCTTTGGAGAAAATAAAGGAAAGATTAAACAAGGAAAGAGTTTTTCGGTCAACTAGCAATTTAATAGGGGGATATTGCTGGACGGTTTTGATTTCAAAAAAAAAAGGAGCAGCCAACTCACGTTTTTTTTGGAGATTGGAAAGTTTCCTAGTCAGCCACATGGAGTTTGCAAAGGAAATATTTGTAGTATATTAGATCCGCTAGGGAAAAAGCAAAAAAAACATGGAACAAGAAAAAAGGGGAGAAAAGAGAACGTGCGCTTCCTTCAAAAGGAGAGATAGAAGAGAACGTGAACACTGATTGCTTTGCTGTTTGGAAGGTGTTGACAGCGAAAATAAAAGAGAAAAAAAAGCAAAAAGAGAAAGGAGACTTGGTGTGCTATACAACTTGGAAAGTTCGGATTTTTTTATTTCGGATCAAGTCTTGAGAAAAATCAGACCGACTCTTCCTGGTTTGGTAACGTTGAATCAGCAAAAAAGAAGACGAAGAAGAAGAAAACAAAAAGAAGGAGACGTGCTGTTTAGTTTTGGTTCGTTGCAAAGGTTGAAAAACAAGAGAAGAGTGCATCAGCTGTTATTTTTCTTTCTCGTTTCAGCCCAATCTGTCTTCGTACGCTCATTATTCTCTATTTGCGTGAATATTCATCTGTGTCTTAGGCTCGCGTCTCTAGTATAGTCTAGCCTAAGACCAACACTCGACCACTTTGAACGAATTTTCAGCTTGCACTAATTAACGTGGTTGTAGCATTTTTTCCCCACATATATAAAGCCAACCCAGCTCCACATATTTCTACACCGTCTATCCATACGTTCACCTGGCAATCGCTTTACCCAACTTTTGGAGTTACTTGACACCGCTGGTTGCCGATCACCGCCTGCTGCATGGTAAGACATTGTAAGACATTGATATTTGCTTTACTGTGAGCGTTTTACTACCACATCCTAGTAGTTATAGGAACATTATTTTTGGATTTTGTTTCTTGTTTCTACTAATCATGACAGGATCTAGAGTCAATCCATGGGCTTTGTCGATCGCGGGAGACGTGCCACCACCTATGAAAATTCCACAACGATCACGAGAGGTGCATAAACATCCAAATGCACATGATCAGGTTAATGTTTCTATACCATCATTTAATGACCGTTTTAGACCTGCTTTATATATTGAATGGGAGTTCGACATAAATATTATATTTACTTCCCATAATTTTGATGAATGTAAAAAAGTTAAGGTTGCGGTTGGTTCTTTCACTGGTTATGCTTTAGTTTGGTGGAGTGAATATTGTCGGTTACACCCTGATTATATACCTATTACTTGGGATGATTTGAAACTTGCCATGCGACATACATTCATCCCTGCTTATTATACTCGTGACATGATTAAAAAGTTGCAACATTTAAAACAAGGTAGTGACACTGTAACGAAATATTATGATGATTTACAAACTACCTTGTTGCATTCCTCTTTAGAAGAAAGTGAAGAAGAATTTATGGATAGATTTTGGGGAGGATTAAACCGTGACATTCAGGAGATACTAATTCATGAAACATGTTATCCTATGGACCGTTTGTTTCGTCTTGCTTGCAAAGCTGAACAGGAGATAACAAGACGTGTTGCCCACAAGATAAACAAGCGGAAGGTGCAAATCCCACGAGTTGCGACGGTTGTTCCTTCCACCACTGCATCTCCTATGGCAACAACATCCATTGTTGAGAGCACTACATCAGCTCCACCATGTGACATGTCGCCACCTAGAGTGCCTACATCATCTTTGTTGATCATAAGAGGTAATGACAAAGGTACCAATCTTCCACCTCCACATGAGTATGATGAATTCCTTGTCAATTTAAATGAACCATGCGATGAGCTACCCACTACTTTGATCACACCAACTATTTTAGAGGACTATGTTCATGATTTTGACTTTGCCATGTGATCAAACAATTTTGAGTGAACCCATTGAATTAACTATTGATGCAAAAGAACCATGTGAATCAGTGAAAAGATCAGATTTGGATCAAATACGTTTGAAAATAGTTGTGCCAATGTTTAATCATTTTGATATGACCTCTAATCTTGGTGATGGTTCATCAAGGTTGGGATGGTTTAATGAGGAGCATTGCCAATCTTTTATTATGAATAAGAGCTTCACTTATATGTGCAAACTGAGTTGCAATATTTTCATGCCTTTGACTTCTTGTGATAATATATTGGCTTTATTTTTCACGACTTTTGAAGGGTGCTCTTGTATAACCGTGTCACATGTGCCACAACTGAGATCAGTTAAAATGGATGACATATACATATACAACTTGTACACCTTGTCTCTATTGTTAGCCATATTTCAGATTAAGCAACACCGAGGACGGCTTTGTTTTCAAGAAGGGGAGGATGTTGAGGACATGGCTACCACATTACACCCATATCCCCTGTTGTTTTACCTCTTAGAACAGTTGCTAGAGCTCAGATACGCCAATTAAATTACCAGGTACTTTCGTTTCTTGGTAATGTTTCTAGTGTTCATGAGAATATGATGCTGCCTAGCTTAGATACATTTGTGTTGCTTGCAATTGAAGGGCCTAGCACGGACAAGAAGGATGAACATTGGAGCATGGTCAAGCACGGAGATGAAGGTGCGTGCAAAGAGAATAAGAACGGAGGTTCAAGTGGAGATTTTTGGACTTTGAAGCCACCATGATGACATACAAGAAGATGGACGAAATATACAAGATGGCCTTTCATAAATTTCCTCCATAGCTTATTATTGGTGTCGCGCCACCTTATTTTGGGCCAGGCCCATGTAATCTATTTTTAGAGTCCATATTATAGGGGAAACGACTTAGGAGGTGTTTTAGTCCCACCTTGCCAAGGGTGGACAAAATCCCCTCTCTTTTCCCTATATATATAGCCCTTAAGGCTTCGTTTAGACTTGGGTTTTATTTAGTTAAAAGTTAGCCATAGCTGCAACTTCGTGTACTTCGTTTGTGTCCAACGACCAGACCAAGACCGCTTATGAAACCCCACTTTTATCAATACTTCATCCATACTCGCAATATTCAGATTGCTTAATCATATTCTTGCTTGTTCTTCGATTGCTTGCAGGAATAGACCTTCGTGGTCAGGTTGATCGTGCTCCAGCGTGGTCAATAACCTCCCGGAGTTGGTTTAGCGATTGCTAAGGCGCAACGTCGTGCACGTTTGTAGTCGGATCATCAAAGTCGTCTCCACCAAATCGATAGTTATCATCTCATCGAAAGATCGGGACCCTCGCCTCTATCAACACATCTTCACCATCACGAGAGTTGGGACAACACACACAAGCATATGGTCAGGTTATCTCTTTACCATCATTTGAGGGTAGATTTAATCCTGCTATTTATCTAGCTTGGGAGCTTGAAGTAGAACAAGTTTTTAGTCACCATGATTTTTCTGAACTTGAGAGAGTACGAGCTACCATTAGAGCATTTACTGGTTTTGCTTCTATTTGGTGGAGTGTACATTGTAAGAAAAACATTGATAACCAACCCACAACTTGGAAAGTTTTGAAAGCTGTAATGAGACAATAATTTTTTCCTCCTTACTATCATCGTGAATTGCGTTGCAAATTGGAGCAATTAAAACAAGGCAGTAACACTGTTCATGCTTACTACCAAGAGTTCAAATCTTATATGCATCATTGTGACATAGAAGAATCTGAGGATGATACAATGAATAGATTTTTTGGTGGTTTGAACCATGATATTCAGGCAAGATTTCAGTATATTTCTCGTTGCATTACTGGTATGTATGTCCGTGCTTGTACCTTTGAGAGACAGATACAGGAGGATGCATTGGGTGACTACAACAACTACTATTCTAGTTCATGCTCACCATCGTCGGTTGGTTACTCCACTATTGCACCTACTAGAGCAGCCCCACCTCGGATTGTGAGCGCAATATCATCTCAAGAGTATGGTACATTGTCAACGTCCGTACCTACATCAGCTACATCTCTGCGAGGTAACAGTAAAGGTATCGATGATATAACTTCACATGAGAATGAAGCATGCCTAGTTAACTTGAATGCATCATGTGTTGAGTTACCTGTTGATTTGAGCACACCACCTATTTTAGAGACTCTTGTTACTGTCATGAATGCGTCATGTGATCAAACAACTGAAATATCAACAATTTTGAGTGCACCCATTGAATTAACTGTTGATGCAAAAGAACCAATGTTTAATCATTTTGATATGACCTCTAATCTTGATGATGATTCTGTGTCCAATGACTTATTGCATGTTTGCTTATTTAAGCATGTTGTAGCATGTAAATTTGATGCAAGTAAGGTTTATTCATCGAAGTTAGGATGGTTTAATGATGAACATTGCCAATCTTTTGAAGAGAATAAGAGCTTCACTTATATGTGCAAACTGAGTTCCAATATTTTCATGCCTTCTACTTCTTGTGATAATTTTTTGGCTTTAGATTTTATGAACAATGAAAGTTACTCATGTATACATGTGACATATGTGCAAAAATCAAGGGAAGTTAAAATGGATGACATATACATATACAACATGTACACCTTGTCTCTTTTGTTAGCCACATTTCAGATTAAGCAATGCCGAGGACGGCTTTGTTGTCAAAAAGGGGAGGATGATGAGGACATGACTACCTTGGATACGACCAAAAATATTGCATACATGCATATTTGTCAGGTGATTTCTAATGCAAACTATTCAATAATCTATTTATGTTATCCAGAACAAAAATACTTCACACACTTTTGTGTTTTGTCTAATTGCAGGTGTATGGGACATTTGTATAATCCACATATGAAGACAAGGGAAAAGGAGAAGTTTAGGTTGTGTTCAAAAAGTCCTCTCACGTCACTTTTGGGCCAAGAGAAGATAGAGTCCAAGTCTCTCACGTTCTGGATTCAGATTCGGACTGCACAGACATACCTGACTCAAAACGCCAACAACTTTTTCATACGGACTTCGAATTGGGTGATTCTTTTTTTTTTGGAAACTAGATTTCGTGCTCTTTCCAACCCAATTTGATTCACCTTCAAATTCGTCCAAAGCGTTAAGTTACGGACGAAACAATCTGACGTTGCAGCAGAATCCGAGTCAAACTACAAGCCCAAAGGTGTTGCATCACCTCCACTTGGGCCCATGAGCCTTGTACGACCTAGGGTTAGTTTTAGGCTGCCTTGGGACGTCCTCCCACCTCCTTGGCCGCCACCCCTTGCTCCTATATAAGTAGATCCATCTAGTAGCTTTTTGCTCGGGATTTGTTTAGTTAAAAGTTAGCCATTGCAACTTCGTGTACTTCGTTTGTGTCCAACGACCAGACCAAGACCGCTTCCGGATCCCCACCATTATCAATACTTCATATATATTTGCGATATTCAGATTGCTTTATCATATTCTTGCTCGTTCTTCGATTGCTTGCAGGAATAGACCTTCGTGGTCAGGCTGACCATGCTTCCAGCATCGTTAGTAACCTCAGGAGATTGGTTTAGCGGTTGATAAGGCGCAACGTCGTGCATGTTTGTAGTCGGATCGTCAAAGTCGTCTCCACCAAATCGATAGTTATCATCTCATCGAAAGATCGGGACCCTCGCCTCTATCATTATGTGTGATGCTAGTGATTATGCCGTTGGTGCTGTTCTAGGATAAAGAGTTGGTAAGAAACTTAATGTTATTCATTATGCTAGTAAAACTGTAGATAGTGCTCAAAGAAATTATGCTACTACTGAAAAAGAATTCTTAGCAGTGGTGTTTGCTTGTGATAAATTTAGGTATTATATTGTTGATTCCAAAGTAACTATTCACACAGACCATGCTGCTATTAAATATCTTATGGAAAGGAAAGATGGTAAACCTAGACTTATTTGTTGGGTTCTCTTGTTACAAGAATTTGATTTACATATCATTGATAGAAAGGAGCTGCGAACTCCGTAGTTGATAATTTGTCTAGGCTTGGAAATGTGCTTGATGACCCACTACCTATTGATGATAGTTTTCCTGATGAGCAGTTAGCTACAATAAATGTTGCTAATAGTTCTCCTTGGTATGCTGACTATGCTAATTACATTGTTGCTAAATATTTACCACCTAGCTTTACATACCATCAAAAGAAAAAAAATTCTTCTATGATTTAAGACATTACTTTTGGGATGACCCACATCTTTATAAAGAGAAGGAGTAGATGGTATTATTAGACGTTGTGTACCTGAGCATGAACAGGAACAAATCCTATGGAAATGTCACTCTAAGGCTTATGGAGGGCATCATGCTAGAGATATAATTGCTCACAAGGTATTGCAATCTGGATTTTATTGGCCTACTCTCTTCAAGGATGCCCGCAAGTTTGTATCTTCATGTGATGCATGTCAAAGAATAGGTAATATCGGTAAGCGTCAAGAAATGCCTATGAATTATTCACTTGCTGTTGAACCATTTGATGTTTGGGGATTTGATTACATGGGACCTTTTCCTTCCTCTAATGGGTATACACATATTTTTGTTGCTGTTGATTATGTTACTAAATGGGTAGAAGCCATTCCAACCACTAGTGCTGATCACAACACCTCTATTAAAATGCTTAAGGAAGTTATTTTCCCAAGGTTTGGAGTCTCTAGATATTTAATGACTGATGGTGGTTCACACTTTAGTCATGGTGCTTTCCGTAAGATGCTTGCTAAGTATGATGTTAACCATAGGATTGCATCACCCTATCATCCTCAGTCTAGTGGTCAAGTTGAACTTAGCAATAGAGAAATAAAATTAATTTTGCAAAAGACTATTAATAGGTCCAGGAAGAATTGGTCTAAGAAATTAGATGATGCACTTTGGGCTTATAGAACATCATATAAAAATCCTATGGGTATGTCTCCTTATAAAATGGTTTATGGAAAAGCTTGTCATTTGCCTCTTGAGTTAGAACATAAAGCATATTGGGCAGTTAAAGAACTCAACTATGATTTCAAACTTGCTGGTGTAAAGAGGTTATTTGATATAAGCTCCTTAGATGAATGGAGAACCCAAGCTTATGTGAATGCGAAGTTATTCAAAGAAAAAGTTAAAAGATGGCATGACAAAAGAATTCAAAAGCGTGAGTTTAAAGTTGGAGAATATGTTCTTTTGTACAACTCTCATTTTAGATTTTTTGCAGGAAAGCTCCTCTCGAAATGGGAAGGCCCATACATCATCGAGGAGGTTTACCGGTCTGGAGCCATCAAAATAAATAACTCCGAAGGTACTAACCCGAAGTTTGTCAATGGGTAACGAATAAAGCATTATATCTCAGGTACGCCTATCAATGTTGAAAGTAATATTATCCAAACTCTGACACTGGATGATAGAGGCAAAGGTGTCCCGTCTTTCGATGAGATGATGGATATCGCTTTGGTGGCAGTCGACTTTGACGATCCGACTACGAACGTGCGAGGACGTCGCGCCTTAGCAATCGCTAAACCAACTCCAAGAGGTTATTGACCACGCCGGAGCACGATCAACCTGACCACGAGGGTCTGTTTCCTGCGAGCAAACGAAGAACAAGCAAGAAACTGAGATTGCAATCTGGATATTGCGAATATAAGATGAAAGCTTTATTGATAAAGGTGGGGTTCTGTGACGCCTTTGTCTGGTCGTTGAACACAAACGAAGTACGCGAAGTTGCAGCTATGGCGAACTTTTAATCTAAACAAAACCCGCAGTCTAAACGATGCCCAAGGGCTGTATATA
>NW_021268196.1:32594-39594 GCF_002162155.2 Triticum dicoccoides
CTGTATATATGGAGGAAGAGGGGGGGAATTTCGTGGCCCTTGGTGGAGGGGTCCGAAATCAACCCTATCTCTTGTTTCCCCACACATACGTACTCTAAAAATAGCCTATACTTATGTATTTCGAAATTACATGGGCCTGGCCCAATAATAAGGTGACGCAGCACCTAAAATAGCCTCGGGACGAAATTTATGAAGTGGCATCTTGTATATTTCGTCCAAGGCTTCATGCACCCATTATGGTGGCTTCAAAGTCCTGAAATCATCACTTGTAACTCTGTTCTTGTTCCCCTTGCGCATGCCATCATCTCCATGCTTGTTCTTGCTCCAATGTTCATCCTTCTCCAAGCTAGGCCCTTCATTTGTAAGCAAACCAAATGTATCCAATTTAGGCAGCATCATATTCTCATGAACATTAGAATCATTACCAAGAAACGAAAGTACCTGGTAATTTAGTTGGCGTGCATGAGCTCTAGTAATTGGTCCAGTATGTATAGCAGCAGGGGCTGTGGGTGTAACAATTGTATTGATGTCCTCATCATCCTCCCCTTCTTGAAATGAAGTCGTCCTCGACGGAAGTTCATCTTCCTCACCCAAATAAGGCTTCAAATCTGCAATGTTAAAAGTGGGACTAACCCCAAAATCTGCAGGCAGCTCAAGTTTATATGCATTATCATTTATTTTCTCTAACACCTTAAAGGGACCATCAGCACGTGGCATTAACTTTGATTTGCGCAAATCAGGAAATCTATCCTTACGCAAATGTAACCAAACAAGATCTCCAGGTGCAAACACAACATGTTTTCTACCCTTATCTCCAGCAAGTTTATATTTGGCATTCATACGCTCAATGTTTTCCTTAGTTAACTCATGCATTTTTAAAATCAATTCAGCACGTTGTTTAGCATCAAAATTAACCTTCTCCGAAGATGGAAGAGGCAACAAATCATTAGGTGCACGAGGTAGGAAACCATACACAACTTCAAAAGGGCACATCTTAGTAGTAGAATGCAATGAACGATTATAAGCAAATTCAATATGAGGCAAGCATTCCTCCCACATTTTCTTATTATTCTTCAAAACAGCCCTAAGCATAGTAGACAACGTTCTATTGACTACTTCAGTTTGTCCATCAGTTTGGGGGTGACAAGTAGTACTAAAAAGCAGTTTAGTCCCCAACTTAGCCCATAAACATCTCCAAAAGTGGCTAAGAAATTTAGTATCACGGTCTGAAACAATAGTATTTGACACACCATGCAAGCGAATAATTTCACGAAAGAACAAATCAGCAACATTAACAGCATCATAGCTTTTATGACATGGTATAAAGTGTGCCATTTTCGAGAATCTATCCACGACAACAAATATGCTATCCCTCACCTTCTTTGTTCGAGGTAAACCTAAAACAAAGTCCATAGATATATCCTCCCAAGGAACACTAGGTACAGGCTAAGGCATATATAAACCATGAGGATTGAGTCATGACTTAGCTTTTTGACATGTAGTGCAGCGAGCAATAAAACGCTCAACATCCCGTCTCATCTTTGGCCAAAAGAAATGTGTAGCAAGTACGTCCTCCGTCTTCTTCACGCCAAAGTGTCCCATTAATGCTCCTCCATGCGCCTCCTGCAACAACAAAAGACAAACAGAGCTAGCTGGAATGCATAGCTTGTTAGCACGAAACACAAATCCATCGTTAACGACGAACTTGTTCCTCATTCTTCCTTCTTTACAATTCTACATTACATCTTTAAAATCAGCATCATGCACATATTGATCTTTGATGGTCTCCAAAACAAATATTTTGAAGTCAAGTTGTGAAAGCATAGTATAGCGGCGAGACAATGCATCCGCAATAACATTTTCTTTTCCCTTCTTGTGTTTACTGACATAAGGAAAAGTCTCAATGAATTCAACCCATTTAGCATGTCTACGATTCAGTTTAGCTTGACTTTTAATATGTTTCAAAGATTCATGATCAGAATGTATAACAAATTCTTTGGGCCATAAATAATGTTGCCATGTTTCTAAAGTCCGAACAAGAGCATATAATTCTTTATCATAAGTAGAATAATTCAGACTAGGCCCACTCAATTTTTCAGAAAAGTATGCAACAGGTTTGCCATCTTGTAATAACACACCGCCTAATCCAATTCCACTAGCATCACATTCAAGCTCAAAAGTCTTATTAAAATCAGGAAGTTGGAGTAAAGGAGCATGTGTCAACTTATCTTTCAATACCGAGAAGGCTTCTTCCTGTGCGGTACCCCAAAGAAAAGGCACATCTTTCTTTGTAAGCTCATTGAGAGGTGCAGCAATGGTGCTGAAATCTCTCACAAAACGCCTATAGAATCCAGCGAGGCCAAGAAAACTCCTCACTTGTGTGACCGTTTTTGGGCTGCGACCAACTCTCAATAGCTTACATCTTGGCTTTATCAACTTCAATTCCCTGTGGAGTAACAACATAGCCAAGAAAAGATACTCGGTCGGTGCAAAAGGTGCACCTCCCAAGGTTACCAAACAAACGTGCATCACGTAGAGCAATAAAAACAGCACATAAATGTTCCAAATGTTCTTCCAAAGATCTGCTATAAATCAATATGTCATCAAAGTAAACTACCACAAATCGTCCAATGAAAGCACGTAAAACTTCGTTCATTAATCTCATGAAAGTACTAGGTGCATTAGTTAACCCAAAGGGCATGACTAACCACTCATATAATCCAAACTTAGTTTTAAATGCTGTTTTCCATTCATCTCCCAATTTCATACGAATTTGATGGTATCCACTACGCAAATCAACTTTGGAGAATATTGTAGAGCCACTCAATTCATCAAGCATATCATCGAGCCTAGGAATAGGATGACGATAATGAACAGTAATATTATTAATGCCTCTACAATCAACACACATATGTGATGTACCATCCTTTTTCGGCACTAGAATAATAGGAACAGCACAAGGACTAAGGGATTCACGTATATAACCTTTGTCGAGAAGCTCTTGTACTTGACGCATAATCTCCTTCGTCTCCTCTGGATTGGTACGGTATGGTGCACGGTTTGGTAGTGAAGCACCGGGAATTAAGTCAATCTGATGCTCAATCCCTCAAATAGGCGGTAATCCCGGTGGCACGTCTTGTGGAAAGACGTCAGCGAACTCCTGCAAAATGTTAGTGACAGCAGGAGGCAGAGAGGAAGGCACGTCCTCGAATGAAAATAATGCCTCTTTGCACACAAAAGCATAGCAAACAGATTTGCTGAAATCTAGCTCATCAATATCAGATTTGGTGGCAAATAAACATGCACTTTTCAATTTAATTTCAGAAGCAACACTAGATGGTTTATTATTAGGCTTCATTTGTTGCTCAAATTCTTTTGCCACAATCTGATTTTCACTCTTATTCTTCTCCTGTTTTGCTTTATTAGCTCTATTAATATCATCTTTCAAAATGGAATCAGGAGTCATAGGAAGCAAAGTAATATTTTTATCCTTATGAACAAGAGTATAGTGATTGTTTCTACCATGGTGTACAGAATTTTTATCAAATTGCCATGGTCTACCAAGTAAAAAGGAACATGCTTGCATAGGTACCACATCACAATCAACATAATCAGCATATGTAGAGATACTAAAATGCACACGAACAGTACATGTTACCTTAACCTTGCCGCTGTTGTTGAACCATTGGATGTAGTAAGGATGTGGATGTGGTCTTGTGGTGAGAGAAAGCTTGTCCACCATCTCCATGCTAGCCAAGTTGTTGCAGCTCCCTCCGTCTATTATGACGCGCACAGAACGTTCCTTCACAACTCCCTTGGTATGGAACAAATTGTGCCTCTGATTTTTCTCAGCTTGTGTGACCTGCACACTCAAAACACGTTGAGCAACTAAACATTCATACCTGTCAGCGTCTTCAGGAGCCATGTATTGCGTCTCATGATCAGAATCATCTCCACCATGTTCTTCACGTGTAATAAGAGCCAAAGTCTCCTCATCATAGTCACTAGCGGACTCATATCCACCATCTGCGGTAGCAATCATCACACGCGGAGATTTGCATTCTCTCGCATAATGACCTCCTCCCTTACAACGATGACAAATAATATCACTTGTGTGCCCTGTTGATGCCATGGAAGAAGAAGAACTCTGTGCAGGCCCAGCAGGTGCGCTCTTGGCAGATAATGGTGGTTGTGCCTGTTTTCTTGTATCACGACTGGAGGAGGCACCTGATTGAGGTGCTGGTGCAGTTGAAGTAGAAGATGCACGCGGTGTCCATGATGAAGGTCGGCCTGCAGAAAAGTTAGATCGCGCCAATGCTTGTCGATCCTGCACTTCACGTTCAGCTTTACAAGCAAGATGGAATAAACGAGTGATATTAGTATACTCCTTATAGTCTAGAATGGTCCGAATCTCTCTATTTAATCCACCCAGAAAACATGCATAGCTTCATTCTCCTCAACAATACCACATCGAATCATGCTAGTTTGTAATTCCTGATAATATTCTTCTACAGATTTTTTCCCTTGTCTTAAACGCTGCAATTTTTGAAGCAATTCACGTTGATAATATGGTGGAACCCAACGCGTACGCATAGCAGTTTTCAAAGCAACCCAAGTAGTTGGAATAGGATATAATCTACAATGTTCAGACCACCATACACATGCAAAACTAGTGAAAGCACAAACAACAGCAGCAACCCGTCTCTCCTCGGGATATTGTAAACATGTAAAACGTTATTCAGTTTCTAACTCCCAAGTAAGATATATATCAGGAACATATCTACCCTCAAATGGTGGAATATTCAATTTCAGTTTAGGAATATGCACATCATCTCGTACCTGAGGTGGTGGTGCAGGCCTACCATTACGAATATATACCTGAGGTCGACCCGCTAGTGGTGGTGCTGGTGGGTGCACGTAGTTCTGATTTTGATCAACCTCATCCTCATAATCGCCCGCATACTCATCATCCTCCTGGGTACCAGCAGCAGCAGTAGCAGGAGCCAAAGAAGCATCAATAACAGGAACAGCAGCACCAGAAGTTTGGCCATCCTCAATAGGAACACGCTTCGCTCGTCCATATTGATTCGGAAGGATGCGTTGTTGTTGGTGTTGCAGAGGTGCGATAGGTGAAGCCAGCGGTGGTGGTGGTAAACGCGCGAGCAATTCATTAAACTTGCTATCAAGCTTTCTTTCGAACGTCTTCTCCATGCCATCTATCTTCTCCATGGCCTCGTCAAATCTGTTGAGCACATCTTGCACCTGTCCACTCATCATTTGCTGAAATTTATCATGTAGCTGTTTGTTCGTCAGGTTCTCCCAATCAGTCTCATCGGCTTGTGATCCTACCATGGTTAGCAGCAAATAGAAACACACAAGAATATGATCCTATAGACTACTAAGAAGTGGTGGTGGTGTATCACAAACCCGTCAAGCAAAACTCAAATTCTTACGAGTTCTTACCCAGCAGCAGGCGGTGATCGGCAACCGTTGTAGTCAAAACTCTCAAAGCTTGGATAGAGCGATTACCAGGGAGAGTCAAACGCACGACGTAGATGTATGTGGAGCTGGGAAGGCTTATAATATGGTAGCAAAAAGGGTCAGCAATAATCAATTCAGAGATGCAAAGTTGAATAAAAGCTCAACGACGGTACTGTGCTGGTCCTAGGCTAGACCGTGCTAGAGACGCGAGCCTAGAACACTAACAAAATCACGGCGCTGCACGTAAACAAGGAAAAAGCACACTCTGGAATTTTTTTTTCGCTCTTTTTTTTGCGCTCTTTTTTTTTGTTTTTGCGCTGCTTTTTTTGCGAAAAATCACTATAATGGCGAGTGTCTCAAAACTCTTCCGAGGTCAAACTGACAGGATGGGCACGAAATTTTTTCGACCAATTTTTTTTTCGTTTTTTCGACTGCCCGGACCCAAAAACTGGAAACGGGTCAAAAAAAACTTCCTATAATGGCACCTGTCTCAAAACACTCAGAAACACCTAAAAATAGGATAGCCAGAAATTTTTTCGAAAAATGCATTTTCAAAAATTTTTGGGCCTAAACGGAGGGTGGTTTCCGGACTCTTTTTTTTTCCGAAACCTACTCCGGCAAGGAAACACGAATCGGAATCTAGATGGATCTCAAAAACACACCTAATATGCAAGGAACTCGGATTGGTGGTGGATATATGGCGGTGGTATATGGCAGCGGTGGTGGTATATGGCAGCGGTGGTAATATATGGATATGGATCGGTGGTGGTATATGGATACGGATTGGTGGTGGTATATGGATACGGATTCGGAGCGGTTGTGGTAGGTGACAGGGGCGATGATGATGGTGCGGTGGCGGCGTGACAACTTATGACCAGAACTCGAAACTCTAAAAGACTAACGCTAAGACCAGCAACTAGACACGACGATGCAACCGCAAATTCAACAAAGCAAAACCCTAAAAAGATTATGCAAAGGCTCAGATTGGTTCGGATATGATGAACTAACCCTAATTTTTTTTGGCTTTTTCGTGGACTGTAGGTATGAAGAACAGACTCGATCTAAACTACGAAAAACTGTAAAATCTCACCGAGCAACCTGGAAATCTGATACCACTTGATAGAGGCAAAGGTGTCCCGTCTTTCGATGAGATGATGGATATCGCTTTGGTGGCAGTCGACTTTGACGATCCGACTATGAACGTGCGAGGACGTCGCGCCTTAGCAATCGCTAAACCAACTCTGAGAGGTTATTGACCACGCCGGAGCACGATCAACCTGACCATGAGGGTCTATTTCCTGCGAGCAAACGAAGAACAAGCAAGAAACTGAGATTGCAATATGGATATTGCGAATATAAGATGAAAGCTTTATTGATCAAGGTGGGGTTCTGTGACGCCTTTGTCTGGTCGTTGAACACAAACGAAGTACGCGAAGTTGCAGCTATGGTGAACTTTTAATCTAAACAAAACCCGCAGTCTAAACGATGCCCTAAGGGCTGTATATATGGAGGAAGAGGG
>NW_021268196.1:39790-62432 GCF_002162155.2 Triticum dicoccoides
ACATATGTATTTCGAAATTACATGGGCCTGGCCCAATAATAAGGTGACGCAACACCTAAAATAGCCTCGGGACGAAATTTATGAAGTGGCATCTTGTATATTTCGTCCAAGGCTTCATGCACCCATTATGGTGGCTTCAAAGTCCTGAAATCATCACTTGTAACTCCGTTCTTGTTCCCCTTGCGCATGCCATCATCTCCATGCTTGTTCTTGCTCCAATGTTCTTCCTTCTCCAAGCTAGGCCCTTCATTTGTAAGCAAAACAAATGTATCCAATTTAGGCAGTATCATATTCTCACGAACATTAGAATCATTACCAAGAAACGAAAGTACCTGGTAATTTAGTTGGCGTGCACGAGCTCTAGTAATTGGTCCAGTATGTATAGCAGCAGGGGCTGTGGGTGTAACAATTGTATTGATGTCCTCATCACTGGAAGAACACATAAAAGAGTCGTTCCGGAACACTCCAGAATCGTGAAAATAAAGAGGTATGTGATACGGTAAGTAAACGGACTCCGAAAAATCCATAAAAATATTTTTTATCAGTTTTAGAATATTTTAAAATTTTGGAAATAAATAAACTTCCAGGAAGCGTCCCCTGGTGGGCACAAGACACTAGGGCGTGGCGTGCCTAGGTGGGTTGTGCCCACCTGGGACACCTTCCATACTCCGTCTTCTACCATATACTTGTCCTCCAAGATAAAAAATCTATATATACTTCCCGAACCTATTGATCACCGTATCGCGGAGAAATCCTCTGTTCTCTTTTTCCTTGCTGTTTTCTGTCAGATCCCATCTACCATGGCCTTTTCAAGCTCCTCCAAAGACAAGTTCTTCAAGAACGTCATCAACCCATATTTGTGGGAAGTGGTGCAGCACTCTCAGGCCATCCAGATGCATGAGGGGGTGCTTCACCTCCACGATGTGTCGTGTCCCAAGGGGACGGGAACCGTGGAGGCCAGGCTTGAAGCTGTGGAGTAAGACGTCTTCCGGTGCAAGGGGATGGTGGAGCGTGGGCTTAATGCCAATCACCTCATGATCACGGACCTTTCCCGTGATCTCAAGGTGGATGGCAAGCCCATGAAGGACATCATCTTCACCCTCAACGAGCAAATCAACTTGCTCCAAAGCTAGATCTATGATCTTCAAAACCAAGTCTTTGAATATGAGGCAAGGTTTTAAGTTATGAGTTTGGCTGCTAGTTGCAGGACTCATGAGACTCACTCCTCCTCTTATGATGGTGGGCCACTGCCATGGAAATCCGAGGACACAATCTCTCCTTCATCACCACCATCATCTCCTTCACCACCAAAACAAAATTGAGTATTAGGTATGTGATGAGGACATCAATACAATTGTTACACCCACAGCCCCTGCTGCTATACATACTGGACCAATTACTAGAGCTCGTGCACGCCAACTAAATTATCAGGTACTTTCGTTTCTTGGTAATGATTCTAATGTTCATGAGAATATGATGCTGCCTAAATTGGATACATTTGTTTTGCTTACAAATGAAGGGCCTAGCTTGGAGAAGGATGAACATTGGAGCAAGAACAAGCATGGAGATGATGGCATGCGCAAGGGGAACAAGAACGGAGTTACAAGTGATGATTTCAGGACTTTGAAGCCACCATAATGTGTGCATGAAGCCTTGGACGAAATATACAAGATGCCACTTCATAAATTTCGTCCCGAGGCTATTTTAGGTGCTGCGTCACCTTATTATTGGGCCAGGCCCATGTAATTTCGAAATACATAAGTATAGGCTATTTTTAGAGTCTGTTCTTCATACCTACAGTCCACGAAAAAGCCACAAAAAAAATTTGGGGTTAGTTCATCATATCCGAACCAATCTGAGCCTTTGCATAATCTTTTTAGGGTTTTGCTTTGTTGAATTTGCGGTTGCATCGTCGTGTCTAGTTGCTGGTCTTAGAGTCTAGTCTTTTAGAGTTTCGAGTTCTGGTCATAAGTTGTCACGCCGCCGCCGCACCATCATCATCGCCCCTGCCATCTACCACCACCGCTCCGAATCCGTATCCATATACCACCACCAATCCGTGTCCATATACCACCACCAATCCATATCCATATACTACCACCGCTACCACCACCGCTGCCATATACCACCACCATATATCCACCACCAATCCGAGTTCCTTGCTTATTAGGGTTGTTTTCGAGATCCATCTAGATTCTGATTCGTGTTTCCTTGCCAGAGTCGGGTAGCCACGCTCCGTTTAGGCCCAAAACTTTTCGAAAACGCTTTTTTCGAAAAATTTTCTGGCTATCCTATTTTTAGGTGTTTCTGAGTGTTTTGAGACAGGTGCCATTATAGGAAGTTTTTTTTGACCCGTTTCCAGTTTTTGGGTCCGGGCAGTCGAAAAAAAAAAATTGGTCGAAAAATTTCGTGCCCATCCTGTCAGTTTGAGCTAGGAAGAGTTTTGAGACACTCGCCATTATAGTGATTTTTCGCAAAAAAAAAGCAGCGCAAAAAAAAAGAGCGCAAAAAAAAAAGAGCGAAAAAAAAATTCAGAGTGTGCTTTTCCCTTGTTTACGTGCCGCGCCGTGATTTTGTTGGTGTTCTAGGCTCGCGTCTCTAGCACAGTCTAGCCTAGGACCAGCACAGTACCGTCGTTGAGCGTTTATTCAACTTTGCATCTCTGAATTGATTATTGCTGACCCTTTTTGCTACCATAGTATAAGCCTTCCCAGCTCCACATACATCTACGTCGTGCGTTTGACTCTCCCTGGTAATCGCTCTATCCAAGCTTTGAGAGTTTTGACTACAACGGTTGCCGATCACCGCCTGTTGCTGGGTAAGAACTGGTAAGAATTTGAGTTTTGCTTGACGGATTTGTGACACCCACCACCACCACTTGTTCGTAGTCTGTAGGATCATATTCTTGTGTGTTTCTATTGCTGCTAACCATGCCAGGATCACAAGCCGACGAGATTGACTGGGAGAATTTATCGAACAAGGAGCTTCATGATAAGTTTCAGCAAATGATGACTGAATAGGTGCAAGATGTGCTGAACAATTTTGAAGAGGCCATGGAGAAGATCACTGGCCTTGAGAAGACGTTCGAAACAAAGCTCGATAACAGATTTAATGAATTGCTCGCGCGTCTTCCACCACCACCACCCGCTGCACCTAACGCACCTCTCCAACAACAACAACAACGTCTACCTCCACGTCGTGAAATAGACCTTCGCCGAGCGAGCCGTGTTCCTCTTGCGTTTGGCCAAACTGCTGGTGCTGCTGTTGATACTTCTGTGGCTCCTGCTACTGCTGTTGCTCGTACCCAGGAGGATGATGAGTATGCGGGCGATTATGAGGATGAGGGTGATCAAAATCAGATCTACGAGCAGCCACCAGCACCACCACCAGCAGGTCGACCTCAGGTATATATTCGTAATGGTAGGCCTGCACCACCACCTCAGGTACGAGATGATGTCCATATTCCTAAACTGAAATTGAATATTCCACCATTTGAGGGTAGATATGTTCCTGATATATATCTTACTTGGGAGTTAGAAACTGAACAACGATTTACATGTTTACAATATCCTGAGGAGAGACGAGTTGCTGCTGCTGTTTGTGCTTTCACTAGTTTTGCATGTGTATGGTGGTCTGAACATTGTAGATTGTATCCTATTCCAACTACTTGGGCTGCTTTGAAAACTGCTATGCGTACGCGTTGGGTTCCACCATATTATCAACGTGAATTGCTTCAAAAATTACAGCGCTTAAGACAAGGAAAAAATTCTGTAGAAGAATATTATCAGGAATTACAAACTGGCATGATTAGATGTGGTATTGTTGAGGAGAATGAAGCTTTGCTTGCACGTTTTCTGGGTGGATTAAATAGAGAGATTCAGACCATTCTAGACTATAAGGAGTATACTAATATCACTCGTTTATTCCATCTTGCTTGTAAAGTTGAACGTGAAGTGCAGGATCGACAAGCATTGGGGCGAACTAACTTTTCTGCAGGCCGACCTTCGTCATGGACACCACGTGCATCTTCTACTTCAACTGCACCAGCACCTCCATCCGGTGCCACCTCCAGCCGTGATACAAGAAAACAGGCACAACCACCATTATCTGCCAAGAGCGCACCTGCGGGGCCTGCACAGCGTTCTTCTTCTTCCATGGCATCAACAGGGCACACAAGTGATATTATTTGTCGTCGTTGTAAGGGAGGATGTCATTATGCGAGGGAATGCAAATCTCCGCGTGTGATGATTGCTACCGCGGATGGTGGATATGAGTCCGCTAGTGACTATGATGAGGAGACATTGGCTCTTATTACACGTGAAGAACATGGTGGAGATGATTCTGATCATGAGACGCAATACATGGCTCCTGAAGACGCTGACAGGTATGAATGTTTAGTTGCTCAACGTGTTTTGAGTGTGCAGGTCACACAAGCTGAGCAAAATCAGAGGCACAATTTGTTCCATACCAAGGGAGTTGTGAAGGAACGTTCTGTGCGCGTCATAATAGACGGAGGGAGCTGCAACAACTTGGCTAGCATGGATATGGTGGAGAAGCTTTCTCTCACCACAAGACCACATCCACATCCTTACTACATCCAATGGTTCAACAACAGCGGCAAGGTTAAGGTAACACGTACTGTTCGTGTGCATTTTAGTATCTCTACATATGCTGATTATGTTGATTGTGAGGTGGTACCTATGCAAGCATGTTCCTTATTACTGGGTAGACCATGGCAATTTGATAAAAATTCTGTACACCATGGTAGAAACAATCACTATACTCTTGTTCATAAGGATAAAAATATTACTTTGCTTCCTATGACTCCTGATTCCATTTTGAAAGATGATATTAATAGAGCTAATAAAGCACAACAGGAGAAGAATAAGAGTGAAAATCAGATTGTGGCAAAAGAATTTGAGCAACAAATGAAGCCTAATAATAAACCATCTAGTGTTGCTTCTGAAATTAAATTGAAAAGTGCATGTTTATTTGCCACCAAATCTGATATTGATGAGCTAGATTTCAGCAAATCTGTTTGCTATGCTTTTGTGTGCAAAGAGGCATTATTTTCATTCGAGGACGTGCCTTCCTCTTTGCCTCCTGCTGTCACTAACATTTTGCAGGAGTTCGCTGACGTTTTTCCACAAGACGTGCCACCGGGATTACCGCCTATTCGAGGGATTGAGCATCAGATTGACTTAATTCCCGGTGCTTCACTGCCAAACCGTGCACCATACCGTACCCATCCAGAGGAGACGAAGGAGATTATGCGTCAAGTACAAGAGCTTCTCGACAAAGGTTATATACGCGAATCCCTTAGTCCTTGTGCTGTTCCTATTATTCTAGTGCCGAAAAAGGATGGTACATCACGTATGTGTGTTGATTGTAGAGGCATTAATAATATTACTATTCGTTATCGTCATCCTATTCCTAGGCTAGATGATATGCTTGATGAATTGAGTGGCTCTACAATATTCTCCAAAGTTGATTTGCGTAGTGGCTACCATCAAATTCGTATGAAACTGGGAGATGAATGGAAAACAGCATTTAAAACTAAGTTTGGATTATATGAGTGGTTAGTCATGCCTTTTGGGTTAACTAATGCGCCTAGTACTTTCATGAGATTAATGAACGAAGTTTTACGTGCTTTCATTGGACGATTTGTGGTAGTTTACTTTGATGACATATTGATTTATAGCAGATCTTTGGAAGAACATTTGGAACATTTACGTGCTGTTTTTATTGCTCTACGTGATGCACGTTTGTTTGGTAACCTTGGGAAGTGCACCTTTTGCACCGACCGATTATCTTTTCTTGGCTATGTTGTTACTCCACAGGGAATTGAAGTTGATAAAGCCAAGATTGAAGCTATTGAGAGTTGGCCGCAGCCCAAAACGGTCACACAAGTGAGGAGTTTTCTTGGCCTCGCTGGATTCTATAGGCGTTTTGTGAGAGATTTCAGCACCATTGCTGCACCTCTCAATGAGCTTACAAAGAAAGATGTGCCTTTTCTTTGGGGTACCGCACAGGAAGAAGCCTTCACGGTATTGAAAGATAAGTTGACACATGCTCCTTTACTCCAACTTCCTGATTTTAATAAGACTTTTGAGCTTGAATGTGATGCTAGTGGAATTGGATTAGGAGGTGTGTTCTTACAAGATGGCAAACCTGTTGCATACTTTTCTGAAAAATTGAGTGGGCCTAGTCTGAATTATTCTACTGATAGAGGCAAAGGTGTCCCGTCTTTCGATGAGATGGTGGATTTCGCTTTGGTGGAAGTCGACTTTGACGATCCGACTACGAACGTGCGAGGACGTCGCGCCTTAGCAATCGCTAAACCAACTCCGAGAGGTTATTGACCACGCCGGAGCACGATCAACCTGACCACGAGGGTCTGTTTCCTGCGAGCAAACGAAGAACAAGCAAGAAACTAAGATTGCAATCTGGATATTGCGAATATAAGATGAAAGCTTTATTGATCAAGGTGGGGTTCTGTGACGCCTTTGTCTGGTCGTTGAACACAAACGAAGTACGCGAAGTTGCAGCTATGGCGAACTTTTAATCTAAACAAAACCCAAAGTCTAAACGATGCCCTAAGGGCTGTATATATGGAGGAAGAGGGGGGAATTTCGTGGCCCTTGATGGAGGGGTCCGAAATCAACCCTATCTCTTGTTTCCCCACACATACGGACTCTAAAAATAGCCTATACTTATGTATTTCGAAATTACATGGGCCTGGCCCAATAATAAGGTGACGCAGCACCTAAAATAGCCTCGGGACGAAATTTATGAAGTGGCATCTTGTATATTTCGTCCAAGGCTTCATGCACCCATTATGGTGGCTTCAAAGTCCTGAAATCATCACTTGTAACTCCGTTCTTGTTTGCCTTGCGCATGCCATCATCTCCATGCTTGTTCTTGCTCCAATGTTCATCCTTCTCCAAGCTAGGCCCTTCATTTGTAAGCAAAACAAATGTATCCAATTTAGGCAGCATCATATTCTCATGAACATTAGAATCATTACCAAGAAACGAAAGTACCTGGTAATTTAGTTGGCGTGCACGAGCTCTAGTAATTGGTCCAGTATGTATAGCAGCAGGGGCTGTGGGTGTAACAATTGTATTGATGTCCTCATCACTTAGTAGTAGAATGCAATGAACGATTATAAGCAAATTCAATATGAGGCAAGCATTCCTCCCACATTTTCTTATTATTCTTCAAAACAGCCCTAAGCATAGTAGACAATGTTCTATTGACTACTTCAGTTTGTCCATCAGTTTGGGGGTGACAAGTAGTACTAAAAAGCAGTTTAGTCCCCAACTTAGCCCATAAACATCTCCAAAAGTGGCTAAGAAATTTAGTATCACGATCTGAAACAATAGTATTTGGCACACCATGCAAGCGAATAATTTCACGAAAGAACAAATCAGCAACATTAACAGCATCATCGCTTTTATGACATGGTATAAAGTGTGCCATTTTCGAGAATCTATCCACGACAACAAATATGCTATCCCTCCCCTTCTTTGTTCGAGGTAAACCTAAAACAAAGTCCATAGATATATCCTCCCAAGGAACAGTAGGTACAGGCAAAGGCATATATAAACCATGAGGATTGAGCCGTGACTTAGCTTTTTGACATGTAGTGCAGCGAGCAATAAAACGCTCAACATCCCGTCTCATCTTTGGCCAAAAGAAATGTGTAGCAAGTACGTCCTCCGTCTTCTTCACGCCAAAGTGTCCCATTAATCCTCCTCCATGCGCCTCCTGCAACAACAAAAGACGAACGGAGCTAGCTGGAATGCATAGCTTGTTAGCACGAAACACAAATCCATCGTTAACAACAAACTCGTTCCACATTCTTCCTTCTTTACAATTCTGCATTACATCTTTAAAATCAGCATCATGCACATATTGATCTTTGATGGTCTCCAAACCAAATATTTTGAAGTCAAGTTGTGAAAGCATAGTATAGCGACGAGACAATGCATCAGCAATAACATTTTCTTTTCCCTTCTTGTGTTTAATGACATAAGGGAAAGTCTCAATAAATTCAACCCATTTAGCATGTCTACGATTCAGTTTAGCTTGACTTTTAATATGTTTCAAAGATTCATGATCAGAATGTATAACAAATTCTTTGGGCCATAAATAATGTTGCCATGTTTCTAAAGTCCGAACAAGAGCATATAATTCTTTATCATAAGTAGAATAATTCAGACTAGGCCCACTCAATTTTTCAGAAAAGTATGCAACAGGTTTGCCATCTTGTAATAACACACCTCCTAATCCAATTCCACTAGCATCACATTCAAGCTCAAAAGTCCTATTAAAATCAGGAAGTTGGAGTAAAGGAGCATGTGTCAACTTATCTTTCAATACCGTGAAGGCTTCTTCCTGTGCGGTACCCCAAACAAAAGGCACATCCTTCTTTGTAAGCTCGTTGAGAGGTGCAGCAATGGTGCTGAAATCTCTCACAAAACGCCTATAGAATCCAGCGAGGCCAAGAAAACTCCTCACTTGTGTGACCGTTTTGGGCTGCGGCCAACTCTCAATAGCTTCAATCTTGGCTTTGTCAACTTCAATTCCCTGTGGAGTAACAACATAGCCAAGAAAAGATACTCGGTCGGTGCAAAAGGTGCACTTCCCAAGGTTACCAAACAAACGTGCATCACGTAGAGCAATAAAAACAGCACGTAAATGTTCCAAATGTTCGTCCAAAGATCTGCTATAAATCAGTATATCATCAAAATAGACTACCACAAATCGTCCAATGAAAGTGATGAGGACATCAATACAATTGTTACACCCACAGCCCCTGCTGCTATACATACTGGACCAATTACTAGAGCTCGTGCACGCCAACTAAATTACCAGGTACTTTCATTTCTTGGTAATGATTCTAATGTTCATGAGAATATGATGCTGCCTAAATTGCATACATTTGTTTTGCTTACAAATGAAGGGCCTAGCTTGGAGAAGGATGAACATTGGAGCAAGAACAAGCATGGAGATGATGGCATGCGCAAGGGGAACAAGAACGGAGTTACAAGTGATGATTCCAGGACTTTGAAGCCACCATAATGGGTGCATGAAGCCTTGGACGAAATATACAAGATGCCACTTCATAAATTTCGTCCCGAGGCTATTTTAGGTGCTGCGTCACCTTATTATTGGGCCAGGCCCATGTAATTTCGAAATACATAAGTATAGGCTATTTTTAGAGTCCGTATGTGTGGGGAAACAAGAGATAGGGTTGATTTCGGACCCCTCCACCAAGGGCCACGAAATTCCCCCCTCTTCCTCCATATATATAGCCCTTAGGGCATCGTTTAGACTTTGGGTTTTGTTTAGATTAAAAGTTCGCCATAGCTGCAACTTCGCGTACTTCGTTTGTGTTCAACGACCAGACAAAGGCGTCACAGAACCCCACCTTGATCAATAAAGCTTTCATCTTATATTCGCAATATCCAGATTGCAATCTTAGTTTCTTGCTTGTTCTTCATTTGCTCGCAGGAAACAGACCCTCGTGGTCAGGTTGATCGTGCTCCGGCGTGGTCAATAACCTCTCGGAGTTGGTTTAGCGATTGCTAAGGCGCGACGTCCTCGCACGTTCGTAGTCGGATCGTCAAAGTCGACTTCCACCAAAGTGAAATCCACCATCTCATCGAAAGACGGGACACCTCCGCCTCTATCAGTATGGGCACTCCCCTTGGCTTCCGCCAAGCTTGGGGGAGGTGCCCCGATATCGTCATCCCATTATCTTTTTGCTTTTACTTATCCTAGTTCGATAATTTGCTTTTAGATGAAATAAAGTTTAGTTCGATCCTTTCTTCTTTGAGAGTTTGCTTAGTGATCTATCCTTGTAATCATGTGCAAGTTATATAATAAAGTTTAGTTTTAGTTTTTGCTTTCTTTACTTTCATGTTGCAAATAAAGAAAAGAAATAATAAAGAAAGAAAAAGAGAAAGGAAATAAATGAAGAAAGGAAATAAATCAATAAGATTATATACTAATCCTATGGTAGGTGATGGCACCACATAAGGAAAAGTATAAGTAGAAAATTTTATAAGAGATTGACAAACATAGCATTTGTCAATGATGCAACTCATGAAAGAATTAATAAGGGAAGAGAAGATTCACATATAGATATACTATCCTAGAAATCTTTTGTGATTGTGAGCCCTCATCAAAATATTATATGCCAAAATTGTTGAGGTTGGACAAGGAAGACAACTTAATGGTTTATGTTTGTTTATATTCACATAGAAGTCATATTGTCATAGATCCTTTAACATGTGATGCTTGCCCCCTATCTTTGCAAGCCAAAAATTCCGCACTAAGTAGAGATACTATTTGTGCATCCAAAAACCCTTAAACCCAAATATTTTTCAAGTGTCCACCATTCCAACCTAGGGATTGAGTAAGATCCCTCAACTAAGTTGGCATTGGTGCAAAAAGGCAATAAAAATTGCTTCTAAAAGTGTGAGATCATTTAGTGTAAGAGAAAATTGAGCGTTGTACGAACTTGGATGACAAAGAATAAAAGCGATAGACTGCATAATAAAGGTTGTCATCTTAAGGGGCAATACAACGTGACATTCTCTTGCACTAAGGATTGAGCATACAAACAAATAAGCGCATGGCAACCTCTGCTTCCCCCTGCGAAGGGCATATCTTTTACTTTTATGGAAAGAGTCAAAGTTTTTCTCTCTATTCCTTTTATTTTTCTCCTTTGTCAAGCATCATGTGGTGAGGAAAGATCTAGGCACATATGTCCAGTTGAATATAGATGGCATGAGTTATTATTGTTGACATCACCCTTGAGGTGAGTATGTTGGGAGGCGAAACTATAAGCCCCTATCTTTCTATGTGTCCGGTTGAAATGTTTTGCTCATGGGTACGAGGTGAGTGTTAGCAATCATAGAAGACTATATGATGGTTGGGTATGTGGACTTGCCTAAAGGCTCCGACACGTGACCCTTCCTGAAAAGATGATGAACTGTAGTTGCAAAGTTGACTGAGAACATAGTTTGTCGGTTTCTAATAGAGTTTTTTGCTTTATACTTCGATTGTGTGATGAACTATTACTTAAGTATATGATAAAAGTCCTATGTTCAATTTTGTTGCTGTTATAATAATCAACATGATGCTTCTATGTCTGTATTTTGATTTTATCGACACCTCTCTCTCAAAGCATGTGGACATGTTTTTCGATTTCGGTTTTGGTTGAGGACAAGCGAGGTCTAAGCTTGGGGGAGTTGATACGTCCATTTTGCATCCTATTTCTTACTGTTATTTACAATTTTTTATCCATAATAATGCTTTTTGGAGTAATTCTAATGCCTTTTCCCTCATAATATGCAAGGTATACACAAAGAGGGAGAATTCTGGCAGATGGAAATATGGACCTAGAAAAGCTATGCCAGGCCACCTATTCTGCACAACTCCAAATGAGCTGAAACTTCACAGAGATTTTTTGTGGATTATTTAAGAAATAATGGAGCCAATAAACACTAGAGGGGGGCCACTAGGTGGACACAACCCACCTGGGCGCGCCAGGCCCCCCAGGCGCGCCCTAGTGGGTTGTGGCCTTCTCGGCCCACCTCCGGTGCCCATCTTCTAGTATATAAGTCATTTTGACCTAGAAAAAATAAGGTGGGGGGACTTTCGGGACGAAGCGCCGCCGCCTTGAGGCGGAACTTGGGCAAGAGCACTTTTGCCCTCCGGCAGAGCGATTCCGCTGGGAGAACTTCCCTCTCGGAGGGGGAAATCATCGTTAGCATCATCACCAACAACTCTCCCATTTTAGGGAGGGCAATATCCATCAACATCTTCAACAACACCATCTCCTCTCAAACCCTAGTTCATCTCTTGTGTTCGATCTTGTTACCAGAACTATAGATTGGTGCTTGTGGGTGACTAGTAGTGTTGATTACATTTTGTAGTTGATTACTATATGGTTTATTTGGTGGAAGATTATATGTTCAGATCCATTATGCTATTTAATACTCCTATGATCATGAACATTTTTATCATTTGTGAGTAGTTACTTTTGTTCTTGGGGTCACGGGAGAAATCATGTTGCAAGTAACCATGTGAACTTGATATCTGTTTGATATTTTGATAGTATGTATGTTGTTATTCCCTTTGTGGTGTCATGTGAACCTCGACTACATGAAACTTCACCATATTTGGGCCTAAGGGAATGCATTGTGGAGTAGCAATTAGATGGTGGGTTGCGAGAGTGCAGAAGCTTAAACCCCAGTTTATGCGCTATTTCGTAAGGGACCGATTGGATCCAAAAGTTTAATGCTATGGTTAGAATTTATTCTTAATAGTTTTCTCATAGTTGCAGATGCTTGCGGGAGGGTTAATCATAAGTAGGATGTTTGTTCAAGTAAGAACAACACCTAAGCACCGGTCCACCCACATATCAAATTATCAAAGTTGCGAACACAATCAAACCAACATGATGAGAGTGACTAGATGAAATTCCCGTGTACCCTCAAGAACGCATTGCTTATCATAAGCGACCGTTTTGGCCTGTCCTTTGCCTCAAAAGAATTGGGCTACCTTGCTACACTTTTTTTTACTATTATCGTTACTTGCTCGTTACAAATTATCTTGCTATCAAACTACTCCACTACTTACAATTTCAGCATTTGCAGACAATACCTTACCGAAAACTACTTGTCATTTCCTTCTGCTCCTCGTTGGGTTCGACACTCTTACTTATCGAAATTAGCTACAATTGATCCCCTATACTTGTGGGTCATCAAGAGAGAGAGAGAGAGAGAGAGAGAGAGAGAGAGAGAGAGAGAGAGAGAGAGAGAGAGAGATCAAACACATAGCTACTGGTACAAACCCTGAGCCCTGAGGGTGGACTACTCCCTCCTCATCATGGTGGCCGCCGAGATGATGAAGATGGCCACCTGTGATGATTTCCCCCTCCTGCAGGGTGCCAGAACGGGGTCTAGATTGGTTTTTCGTGGCTATAGAGTCTTGCGGCGGCAGAACTTCCGATCTATCGACTCCCCTAGGGTTTTTGGAATATTTGGGAATTTACAGGGCAAAGAGGCGGTGTGGGAGGCCATCGAGGTGAGCACAACCCACCTGGGCACCCTGGTGGGTTGTGCTCCCCTCGGAGCCCCCCTTTGGTACTTCTTTGGCCCATCAGGTGTCTTCTGGTCTAGAAAAATTCTCCAAAAAGTTTCTCTGCATTTGGACTCCGTTTGGTATTGATTTTTTATGAACTAAAAAACAAGCAAAAACAACTGGCACTGGGCACTATGTCAATAGGTTAGTCCCAAAAAATCATATAAAGTTGCTCTAAAATGATTGTAAAACATCCAAGAATGATAATATAACAGCATGGAACAATAAAAAAAATTATAGATACACTGGAGACGTATCAGCATCCCCAAGCTTAATTCATGCTCATCCTCGAGTAGGTAAATGATAAAAACATAATTTTTGATGTGGAATGCTGCCTAACATGTTCATCACATATTATTTTCTTTTGTATCATGGACATTTGGACTTTTATATGGTTCAAAGCAATAATCTAGTTTTGACATGAAGATTTCAATACTCAAGCATATCAACAAGCAACCATGTCTTTCAAAATATCAACACTAAAGAAAGTTATCCCTGACCCATCATGCTCAATCATTGATCCATTCGTGAAACACACTCGCGAGCTACATCCAATGCTAAAGTACGATCATAGTGCCCCTTAGTTGGTGCTTTATAAGAGAAGATGGAGACTCGAATAAAAATAAAAATTGTGCAAAGTAAATAGATAGGCCCTTCGCAGAGGGAAGTAGGGATTTGTAGAGGTGCCAGAGCTCAAAGCTTAAGTTGAGAGATATTTTTTTGAGAGGCACACTTTTCCCGTCAACGAAAATGACCGAGTAATTCCCAACACTTTCCATGCTAGATATATCATAGGCGGTTCCCAAACAAAAAATAAAGTTTATTCCTTTTTCCACCATTCTTTCACATTCCACGGCTAGCCATATCCACGGGTACCGTCCATACCAACACTTTCCAAGGAATTTATTATTTGAAAACATAAAGTAAATTCCTTTTTCATTTCGGGACTGGGCGTCCCTATTACCGCCATACTATTGTGCAATGACAAGTGAATAAATAATCATCTTGAGAATAACACATCTAGCATGAAAAATATTGGCCACCCCCTGCCGCTTCATGAGCGGTACGAGCACACAAAAAGGAAATTCATTTTGAAAATTAGAGTTGGCACATACAAATTTACTTAGAATGGCACTAAAATACTGCATATAGGTAGGTATGGTGGACTCATATGGCAAAACTGGGTTTAAAGATTTTGGATGAACAAGTAGTATTTCAACTTAGTACAAGTGGAGGCTAGCAAATAGATTGAGAAGCAACCAACCAATAAACGAAAAATCACATAAGTGAGCATTAAGCATAACTAACACCGAATAATGCACCATAAGTAGGATGTAATTTCATTGCATAACTATTGACTTTCGTGCTTGCATAGGGAAGCACAAATCTTAACACCAATATTCTTACTAAAGAATAATTACTCATCAACATGACTCACATATCATTATCATAATATCTCAAAACTATTACAAAGAATCAAGATTATTTATTCAATGATCTTCCTAAAAGTTTTTATTATATCCCTCTTGAATATCTATCACTTTGGGACTAGTTTATATGTTGCTTTTGATAAGCTCAAACAAATTCAAGTGAAGAACATGAGCACATAAATTTTCTTCTCTCAAAATAATATAAGTGAAGCATGAGAGAATTTCTTCAAAAATTTACTAACTCGCAAATAAATCTAAGTGAAGCATAAGAGTAAATAACAAACTACTCCAAAAAGATATAAGTGAAGATCAAGCGAGTAGTTAAGTAAATGGGTAGCTAATTGAGGACTCTCTCTTATTTAAAACTTTCAGATCTAAGTATTTTATTGAAAAAACAAGCAAAACAGAACAAAATGACATCGAAGAATATCAAAACTCATGTGTAGAAGCAAAAACTTAGGCTCAACCAATACTAACCGATAATCTTGATGAGGAAAGGTGGGATGCCTACCAGAGCATCCCCAAGATTGGATGCTTGAGACTTCTTGAACTATTATCTTGTGATGCCTTGGGTATCCCCAAGCTTGAGCTTTTGTGTCTCCTTAATTCCTTTTATATCGCGGTCTCCCTAAATCTTAAAACTTCATCCACACAAAACTCAACAAGAACTCGTGAGATAAGTTAGTATAAATCAATGTAATAACCTTATCATTCTCTACTATAGAAAATCACTAAAATTATTATTTATCATTGCATACTAAATGCCTCTGCATATTTAACTTTCCTATCATAAAATAGAATCATTAACAAGCAAACATATGCAAACAATGCAAACATAACAGCAATCTGTCAAAACAGAACAATCTATAAAGAATGCAAGAAGATTCATACTTCTCTAACTTCAAAAATTCTAAAAAATTACCAAACTGTAGAAAATTTATCATCACATAATTGTCAAAAAGTTTCAACATTTTGTCACATTCTCACTTTTTTCAAGAATTCATACACTAGCATGCAACTTTCTGTTTTCAAACAGCCACATATAGACTTGCAAAATAAGCATCGCAAAGGCTATAGTTGACATTTTTATTGAAATAAAAGATGCAAAACATTATTCTAAATAACAACAAGCAAATCCTAGCAAAATAAAATGACAGTCCAAGTAAAACAGATATCATGTGACGAATGAAAATATAGCTCCAAGTGAGGTTACCGATAATGTTGGAGATGAAAGAGGGGATGCCTTCCGGGGCATCCCCAAGCTTAGTTGATTGGGTATTACTTGAATATTACCTTGGGGTGCCTTGGGCATCCCCAAGCTTACGGTCTTGTCATTCCTTATTCTCCTCATATCGATATCTCACCCAAGACTTGAAAACTTCAATCACACAGAACTTAATGGAACTTCGTGAGATAGGTTAGTATGATAAAGCCAAATCATTCACTTTGGTAATGCCAAAGATATGATTCATAATTGTTCTCACACAATGCCTACCGTGCCTTATCATTTCCACAATCTATATTGAGTAATATAAGCCATAGAAACTAGGAAACAAGCAAACTATGCATTGAAAACATAATTTGTCAAAAACAGAACAGTCTGTAGTAATCTATACTCTAACCATACTTATGTAACTCCAAAAATTCTGAAAATTAGGACGATGTAGGAAATTTGTATATCAATCTTGTGTAAAAAATTCAGAAGCTTTAGTCACTTCGGTGATTTTTGAAAATTGTTTTACTAAACGCAAAAGTTTCTGTTTTCCAACAAGATCAAATCAACTTTCACCAAACATAATCCCAAAGGCTTTACTTGGCACTTTATTGAAACAAAATCTACAAAAGATAACTACTACGGTATACTAATCATGTGAGCACATAAAAACAATAGGTAAAAGCGTTGGGTTATCTTCCAACAAATGCTTTTCTTTAATTCTTTTAGCCAGGCATGATGATTTCAATGATGCTCGCATAAAAGATAAGAATTGAAACATGAAGAGAGCGTCATGAAGCATATGACTAGACCATTTAAGTCTAACCCATTGATAACCCGCAAGTATAGGGGATCGCAATAGTTTTCAAGGGTAGAGCATTCAACCCAAATTTATAGATTTGACAAAAGGGAAGCCAAAGAATATTTGCAAGTATTACCAGTTGAGTTGTCAATTCAACCACAACTAGAGATTAATTATCTGGAGCAAAGTGATCAGTAGCAAAGTAGTGTGATAGCTTTGATAGTAGTAGTAGCAGCAACCGTAACGGTAACAGTGATAGTAATAGTTTTGTAGTAGTGACAATAATAACAGCAATAGTAGTAACTTAGCAAGATCAATATGTAGGAAAATCATAGGCATTGGATCGGTGATTTTTTGGATGACATTCATCATATAACAGTCATAACCTAGGGCGATACCGCACTAGCTCCAGTTCATAAATATAATGTAGGCATGTATTCCGTAAATAGTCATACGTGCTTATGGAAAGAACTTGCATGACATCTTTTGTCCTACCCTCCCATGACAACGGGGTCCTATGGGAAACTAAGGGTTATTAAGGCCTCCTTTTAATAGAGAACCAGAACAAAGCATTAACACACGGTGAATACATGAACTCCTCAAACTACGATCATCACCGGGAAGTATCCCGACTATTGTCACTCCGGGGTTGCCGGATCATAACACATAGTAGGTGACTATAACTTGCAAGATCGGATCTAGAACATAGATATAATGGTGATAAAATAAACAGTTCAGATCTGAAATCATGGCACCCGGGCCCAAAGTGACAGGCATTAAGCATGGCAAAGTCATAGCAACATCAATCTCAGAACATAGTGGATACTAGGGATCTCATCCAACTCCTCACCGACCAGCGAGCCTACGAAGGAATTACTCACACCCAGTGGAGAGCATCATGGAATTGGTGATGGAGGAGGGTTGGTGATGACGAAGACCGAAGATTCCCCTCCCCGGAGCCCCAAACGAACTCCAGATCTGGCCTCCCGATGAAGAACATGAGGTGACGACGACTCCGTATCGTGAAATGAGATAATTCTTCCTCCCTCATTTTTTTCTGGAAATATGTGATTTTATAGCATCGGTTTGAGGGTCTGCTGGGCCACTAGGTGGGGACAACCCACCTGGGCGCGCCTGGAGGGGGGGGGGCGCCCTGGTGGGTTGTGCCCACCCAGGTGCTCCCCTTCGATGGTTCTTGACTCCAGAAATTATCTTTTATTGAATAAAAAATCCTTGCAAAGTTTCGTTCCAATCCGAGAACTTTTATTTCTGCACAAATACAGCACCATGGTAGTTCTGTTGAAAACATCGTCAGTCCGGGTTAGTTTCATTCAAATCATGCGAATTAGAGTCCAAAACAATAGGAAAAGCATTAGGAAAAGTTGATACGATGGAGACGTATCAACTCCCCCAAGCTTAAACCTTTGCTTGTTGTCAAGCAATTCAGTTGATAAACTAAAAGTGAAAAAGAAAACTTTTACGAACTCTTTTGCTCTTGTTTGCACAAATAAGCTTAAACAACACCCAAGTTTTCAGCCAAGCTTATAACTAACCATGTCGACAATAACTCCTAAAAATTATATTAACTCATATGTATGACATAATCAGCTAGAGAGCGATACATATCTCAAACAACAACACGTTGCCAAAACAACCATGATATAATATGACAATATTGGTATCCCGCTAGCCCATCCCTAGACCGCAAAACATAAATGCAGAGCACCTCCAAAGTTCAAGCAGCGACTAAACATTGCAATTCATGGTAGAAAAGATCCAGTCATGATGAACCCAACATTAGCTACACACAATGAATGAGCATGATGATAGAGGCAAAGGTGTCCCGTCTTTCGATGAGATGATGGATATCGCTTTGGTGGCAGTCGACTTTGACGATCCGACTACGAATGTGCGAGGACGTCGCGCCTTAGCAATCGCTAAACCAACTCGAGAGGTTATTGACCACGCCGGAGCACGATCAACCTGACCACGAGGGTCTGTTTCTTGCGAGCAAACGAAGAACAAGCAAGAAACTGAGATTGCAATCTGGATATTGCGAAATAAGATGAAAGCTTTATTGATCAAGGTGGGGTTCTGTGACGCCTTTGTCTGGTCGTTGAACACCAACGAAGTACGCGAAGTTGCAGCTATGGCAAACTTTTAATCTAAACAAAACCCAAAGTCTAAACGATGCCCTAAGGGTTGTATATATGGAGGAAGAGGGGGGGGGGGAATTCGTGACCCTTGGTGGAGGGGTCCGAAATCAACCCTATCTCTTGTTTCCCCACACATACGGACTCTAAAAATAGCCTATACTTATGTATTTCGAAATTACATGGGCCTGGCCCAATAATAAGGTGACGCAACACCTATAATAGCCTCGGGACGAAATTTATGAAGTGTCATCTTGTATATTTCGTCCAAGGCTTCATGCACCCATTACGGTGGCTTCAAAGTCCTGAAATCATCACTTGTAACTCCGTTCTTGTTCCCCTTGCGCATGCCATCATCTCCAAGCTTGTTCTTAATCCAATGTTCATCCTTCTCCAAGCTAGGCCCTTCATTTGTAAGCAAAACAAATGTATCCAATTTAGGTAGCATCATATTCTCATGAACATTAGAATCATTACCAAGAAACGAAAGTACCTAGTAATTTAGTTGGCGTGCGCGAGCTCTAGTAATTGGTCCAGTATTTATAGCAGCAGGGGCTGTGGGTGTAACAATTGTATTGATGTCCTCATCATCCTCCCCTTCTTGAAATAAAGTCGTCCTCGACGGAAGTTCATCTTCCTCACCCAAATAAGGCTTCAAATCTGCAATGTTAAAAGTGGGACTAACCCCAAAATCTGCAGGCAGCTCAAGTTTATATGCATTATCATTTATTTTCTCTAACACCTTAAAGGGACCATCAGCACGTGGCATTAACTTTGATTTGCGCAAATCCGGAAATCTATCCTTACGCAAATGTAACCAAACAAGATCTCCAAGTGCAAACACAACATGTTTTCTACCCTTATCTCCAGCAAGTTTATATTTAGCATTCATACGCTCAATGTTTTCCTTAGTTAACTCATGCATTTTTAAAATCAATTCAGCACGTTGTTTAGCATCAAAATTAACCTTCTCCGAAGATGGAAGAGGCAACAAATCAATAGGTGCACAAGGTAGGAAACCATACACAACTTCAAAAGGGCACATCTTAGTAGTAGAATGCAATGAACGATTATAAGCAAATTCAATATAAGGCAAGCATTCCTCCCACATTTTCTTATTATTCTTCAAAACAGCCCTAAGCATAGTAGACAACGTTCTATTGACTACTTCAGTTTGTCCATTAGTTTGGGGGTGACAAGTAGTACTAAAAAGCAGTTTAGTCCCCAACTTAGCCCATAAACATCTCCAAAAGTGGCTAAGAAATTTAGTATCACGATCTGAAACAATAGTATTTGGCACACCATGCAAGCGAATAATTTCACGAAAGAACAAATCAGCAACATTAACAACATCATCGCTTTTATGACATGGTATAAAGTGTGCCATTTTCGAGAATCTATCCACGACAACAAATATGCTATCCCTCCCCTTCTTTGTTCGAGGTAAACCTAAAACAAAGTCCATAGATATATCCTCCCAAGGAACACTAGGTACAGGCAAAGGCATATATAAACCATGAGGATTGAGTCGTGACTTAGCTTTTTGACATGTAGTGCATCGAGCAATAAAACGCTTAACATCCCGTCTCATCTTTGGCCAAAAGAAATGTGTAGCAAGTACGTCCTCCGTCTTCTTCACGCCAAAGTGTCCCATTAATCCTCCTCCATGCGCTTCCTGCAACAACAAAAGACGAACGGAGCTAGCTGGAATGCATAGCTTGTTAGCACGAAACACAAATCCATCGTTAATGACAAACTTGTTCCACATTCTTCCTTCTTTACAATTCTGCATTACATCTTTAAAATCCGCATCATGCACATATTGATCTTTGATGGTCTCCAAACCAAATATTTTGAAGTCAAGTTGTGAAAGCATAGTATAGCGACGAGACAATGCATCAGCAATAACATTTTCTTTTCCCTTCTTGTGTTTAATGACATAAGGGAAAGTCTCAATGAATTCAACCCATTTAGCATGTCTACGATTCAGTTTAGCTTGACTTTTAATATGTTTCAAAGATTCATGATCAGAATGTATAACAAATTCTTTGGGCCATAAATAATGTTGCCATGTTTCTAAAGTCCGAACAAGAGCATATAATTCTTTATCATAAGTAGAATAATTCAGACTAGGCCCACTCAATTTTTCAGAAAAGTATGCAACAGGTTTGCCATCTTGTAATAACACACCTCCTAATCCAATTCCACTGGCATCACATTCAAGCTCAAAAGTCTTATTAAAATCAGGAAGTTGGAGTAAAGGAGCATGTGTCAACTTATCTTTCAATACCGTGAAGGCTTCTTCCTGTGCGGTACCCCAAACAAAAGGCACATCCTTCTTTGTAAGCTCATTGAGAGGTGCAGAAATGGTGCTGAAATCTCTCACAAAACGCCTATAGAATCCAGCGAGGCCAAGAAAACTCCTCACTTGTGTGACCGTTTTGGGCTGCGGCCAACTCTCAATAGCTTCAATCTTGGCTTTGTCAACTTCAATTCCCTGTGGAGTAACAACATAGCCAAGAAAAGATACTCGGTCGGTGCAAAAGGTGCACTTCCCAAGGTTACCAAACAAACGTGCATCACGTAGAGCAATAAAAACAGCACGTAAATGTTCCAAATGTTCTTCCAAAGATCTGCTATAAATCAGTATATCATCAAAATAGACTACCACAAATCATCCAATGAAAGCACGTAAAACTTCGTTCATTAGTCTCATGAAAGTACTAGGCGCATTAGTTAACCCAAAAGGCATGACTAACCACTCATATAATCCAAACTTAGTTTTAAATGCTGTTTTCCATTCATCTCCCAATTTCATACGAATTTGATGGTATCCACTACGCAAATCAACTTTGGAGAATATTGTAGAGCCACTCAATTCATCAAGCATATCATCGAGCCTAGGAATAGGATGACGATAACGAATAGTAATATTATTAATGCCTCTACAATCAACACACATACGTGATGTACCATCCTTTTTCGGCACTAGAATAATAGGAACAGCACAAGGACTAAGGGATTCACGTATATAACCTTTGTCGAGAAGCTCTTGTCATGACGCATAATCTCCTTCGTCTCCTCTGGATTGGTACGGTATGGTGCACGGTTTGGCAGTGAAGCACCGGGAATTAAGTCAATCTGATGCTCAATCCCTCGAATAGGCGGTAATCCCGGTGGCACGTCTTGTGGAAAGACGTCAGCGAACTCCTGCAAAATGTTAGTGACAGCAGGAGGCAAAGAGGAAGGCACGTCCTCGAATGAAAATAATGCCTCTTTGCACACAAAAGCATAGCAAACAGATTTGCTGAAATCTAGCTCATCAATATCAGATTTGGTGGCAAATAAACATGCACTTTTTCAATTTAATTTCAGAAGCAACACTAGATGGTTTATTATTAGGCTTCATTTGTTGCTCAAATTCTTTTGCCACAATCTGATTTTCACTCTTATTCGTCTCCTGTTTTGCTTTGTTAGCTCTATTAATATCATCTTTCAAAATGGAATCAGGAGTCATAGGAAGCAAAGTAATATTTTTACCCTTATGAACAAGAGTATAGTGATTGTTTCTACCATGGTGTACAGAATTTTTATCAAATTGCCATGGTCTACCAAGTAATAAGGAACATGCTTGCATAGGTACCACATCACAATCAACATAATCAGCATATGTAGAGATACTAAAATGCACACGAACAGTACGTGTTACCTTAACCTTGCCGCTGTTGTTGAACCATTGGATGTAGTAAGGATGTGGATGTGGTCTTGTGGTGAGAGAAAGCTTCTCCACCATCTCCATGCTAGCCAAGTTGTTGCAGCTCCCTCCGTCTATGATGACGCGCACAGAACGTTCCTTCACAACTCCCTTGGTATGGAACAAATT
>NW_021268197.1:0-649 GCF_002162155.2 Triticum dicoccoides
GCCGCCGCCGACCCCCCGCACCCTCGATTCCCCTACTCAACCGCCGCCGCCGACCCCCCGCACCCCGCGCACCGTCTTATAAAAAAAATAAGTATCAAACAACTTTTTAAATGCTACTGTCTTATAAAAAAATATTACTGTTATTATTTAAACAAGTTTGAACATATTTAAACACAAATAAGTATCAAACAGCTTTTTAAATGCTAAAAAAAATTTGTGGAGCCTGGGAGTCGAACCCACGACCTCCTGGTGTGAGAACTGGCTGCTGACCAGTCGAGCTAGTAGAGGGGACTTGATGTGGATCAGTTCTGGTGGTACATAACCTGTTGGCTCGAGTTGAAATAAAAAAAACTACTAATGGCGCACCACGGTGAGGTGCGCCATTAGTATGGATATTCTAATGGCGCACCACGGTGAGGTGCGCCATTAGTATTGTGCCTTCGCCCGATCCCCCCTTCCCTCTCCCCCTTCGCCCGGTCCCCCCTTCCCTCTCCCCCTCGCCAGTTCCCTCTCCCTCTCGATCCACCACCGCCGCCGCCGCTGCCCTCGCCCTCGCTGCTCGCCCTCGCCCTCTCCCTCTCCCTCCCTCGCCCTCTCCTCGCCTTCCCTCTCCCTCGCCCTCTCCCTCGCCCTAGATCCCCTTCCCCTC
>NW_021268198.1:0-640 GCF_002162155.2 Triticum dicoccoides
TAAAGGGGTGCATTAGTCCCGGGTCGTAGCACCAACCGGGACTAATGCACCCCTTTAGTCTCGGTTGGTGCCACCAACCGGGACCAAAGGCCTGTGCTGCCCCGAACCTAATATTTAGTCCCACCTCGCTAGTTGAGAGGGAGGCGCACCTGTTTATAAGGTGCGGTGCGCCTTCCCTCTCGAGCTCCTCTCTTAAGCAGGCTTTCGGGCCTAACCCTGCAATCTGTGCCTGTGGCCCTACTGGGCCTCCTGCGGGCCTGAATCCTGGCCCATGGTAGGGTTTCTAGTCGTATTCAGGCCGTGGGGGCCCAGTAGGTGGCACTTTTTTCCAGTTTTTTGTTTTGTTTTCTGCATTATTTATTTTCTTTTGTTTTTTTCTTTATTTTTTAATTCTTTTTGCTTTTAGTTTTAGAAAAATTATAAACTTTCTGTTAGTGCCATTAGTTTTCAAATTTGAAAATACTTTTTTTGTTTTCTTTGTTGCTTTATTCATTTTATTTTGTTTCTACTTACAACAAAATACTTATTGTTGCTATTTCTATTTTTTTCCAGTTTCTTTTTGTTTTGTTTTCTACATTATTTATTTTCATTTGTTTTTTGCTTTATTTTTTAATTCTTTTTGCTTTTAGTTTTAGAAAAA
>NW_021268199.1:0-1930 GCF_002162155.2 Triticum dicoccoides
AAACAACAAGCAGCTGTCAAAAAATGCAGGAAAACCGTTGCCCAGCTGGGAAAATAGGCGGCGCAATCGATCCCCCCGCTTGTTGTGCCGCCAACAACACGTGACAGTATGCGCGCCCAATATTATAGTGGCCAAACAGTTTACGTTCCCGAGGTGGGCGATGTGGTAATAACCCAGGAGCATATAATGCAGGCTGAAGAACTCAAGATCACTGTTGGACAACTCCTCGAGATCGAGGACATGCCTGGGATTACAGAGGAGGAAATAAAACGGAAATATGTCCGGGGCCAACCTTTGGTCGAGCCAGAAGATGTCAACAAGCTCCCAACGAGAATGTATGAATTGCATCAATGGTACATGGACATTACCAAGAGATCCAATCGAGAGTCCCTCATGGTGGATGTCAAGAAGGATGATTACTACCATGAGAAAGTTGTGGCCGTTGAGTATTCTGAACTATTTCAGTTATACAATCAAGACGCACTCGACAAATCTATCGTCAGTTGCTATTGTCTGTAAGTGATTTTTTTTCTGTAATTTAAGTCTCAAGCTAGTTGTAGTGATCTTTTTGATCAATCATTACCTGTAATTATCCTCACTATATTCTTTTCTATGGTATTATGCAGGATGAAGATCTATGAAATGAGTGTTGGAAATATGCCCTAGAGGCAATAATAAATTGACTATTATTATATTTCCTTGTTCATAATAATCGTTTATTATCCATGCTATAATTGTATTGATAGGAAACTCAGATACATGTGTGGATACATAGACAACACCATGTCCCTAGTAAGCCTCTAGTTGACTAGCTCGTTGATCAATAGATGGTTACGGTTTCCTGACCATGGACATTGGATGTCATTGATAAAGGGATCACATCATTAGGAGAATGATGTGATGGACAAGACCCAATCCTAAGCCTAGCACAAAGATCGTGTAGTTCGTATGCTAAAGCTTTTCTAATGTCAAGTATCATTTCCTTAGACCATGAGATTGTGCAACTCCCGGATACCGTAGGGATGCTTTGGGTGTACCAAACGTCACAACGTTACTGGGTGACTATAAAGGTGCACTACAGGTATCTCCGAAAGTGTCTGTTGGGTTGGCACGAATCGAGACTGGGATTTGTCACTCCGTGTAAGCGGAGAGGTATCTCTGGGCCCACTCGGTGGGACATCATCATAATGTGCACAATGTGATCAAGGAGTTGATCACGGGATGATGTGTTACGGAACGAGTAAAGAGACTTGCCGGTAACGAGATTGAACAAGGTATAGGGATACCGACGATCGAATCTCGGGCAAGTACAATACCGCTAGACAAAGGGAATTGTATACGGGATTGATTAAGTCCTTGACATCGTGGTTCATCCGATGAGATCATCATGGAACATGTGGGAGCCAACATGGGTATCCAGATCCCTCTGTTGGTTATTGACCGGAGAGTCATCTCGGTCATGTCTGCATGTCTCCCGAACCCGTAGGGTCTACACACTTAAGGTTCGGTGACGCTAGGGTTATAGAGATATTAGTATGCGGTAACCCGAAAGTTGTTCGGAGTCCCGGATGAGATCCCGGACGTCACGGGGAGTTCCGGAATGGTCCGGAGGTAAAGAATTATATATAGGAAGTGCTATTTCGGCCATCGGGACAAGTTTCGGGGTCACCGGTATTGTACCGGGACCACCGGAAGGGTCCCGGGGGTCCATCGGGTGGGGCCACCTGCCCCGGGGGCCACATGGGCTGTAGGGGGTGCGCCTTGGCCTACATGGGCCAAGGGCACCAGCCCCTAGAGGCCCATGCGCCAAAGGGACAAGAGGAGGGGAGAGTCCTAAAGGGGGAAGGCACCTCCGAGGTGCCTTGGGGAGGATGGACTCCTCCCCCCCTTTGGCCGCACCCTTCCTTGGAGGAAGGGGCAAGGCTGCACC
>NW_021268200.1:0-1929 GCF_002162155.2 Triticum dicoccoides
AAACAACAAGCAGCTGTCAAAAAATGCAGGAAAACCGTTGCCCAGCTGGGAAAATAGGCGGCGCAATCGATCCCCCCGCTTGTTGTGCCGCCAACAACACGTGACAGTATGCGCGCCCAATATTATAGTGGCCAAACAGTTTACGTTCCCGAGGTGGGCGATGTGGTAATAACCCAGGAGCATATAATGCAGGCTGAAGAACTCAAGATCACTGTTGGACAACTCCTCGAGATCGAGGACATGCCTGGGATTACAGAGGAGGAAATAAAACGGAAATATGTCCGGGGCCAACCTTTGGTCGAGCCAGAAGATGTCAACAAGCTCCCAACGAGAATGTATGAATTGCATCAATGGTACATGGACATTACCAAGAGATCCAATCGAGAGTCCCTCATGGTGGATGTCAAGAAGGATGATTACTACCATGAGAAAGTTGTGGCCGTTGAGTATTCTGAACTATTTCAGTTATACAATCAAGACGCACTCGACAAATCTATCGTCAGTTGCTATTGTCTGTAAGTGATTTTTTTCTGTAATTTAAGTCTCAAGCTAGTTGTAGTGATCTTTTTGATCAATCATTACCTGTAATTATCCTCACTATATTCTTTTCTATGGTATTATGCAGGATGAAGATCTATGAAATGAGTGTTGGAAATATGCCCTAGAGGCAATAATAAATTGACTATTATTATATTTCCTTGTTCATAATAATCGTTTATTATCCATGCTATAATTGTATTGATAGGAAACTCAGATACATGTGTGGATACATAGACAACACCATGTCCCTAGTAAGCCTCTAGTTGAGTAGCTCGTTGATCAATAGATGGTTACGGTTTCCTGACCATGGACATTGGATGTCATTGATAAAGGGATCACATCATTAGGAGAATGATGTGATGGACAAGACCCAATCCTAAGCCTAGCACAAAGATCGTGTAGTTCGTATGCTAAAGCTTTTCTAATGTCAAGTATCATTTCCTTAGACCATGAGATTGTGCAACTCCCGGATACCGTAGGGATGCTTTGGGTGTACCAAACGTCACAACGTTACTGGGTGACTATAAAGGTGCACTACAGGTATCTCCGAAAGTGTCTGTTGGGTTGGCACGAATCGAGACTGGGATTTGTCACTCCGTGTAAGCGGAGAGGTATCTCTGGGCCCACTCGGTGGGACATCATCATAATGTGCACAATGTGATCAAGGAGTTGATCACGGGATGATGTGTTACGGAACGAGTAAAGAGACTTGCCGGTAACGAGATTGAACAAGGTATAGGGATACCGACGATCGAATCTCGGGCAAGTACAATACCGCTAGACAAAGGGAATTGTATACGGGATTGATTAAGTCCTTGACATCGTGGTTCATCCGATGAGATCATCATGGAACATGTGGGAGCCAACATGGGTATCCAGATCCCTCTGTTGGTTATTGACCGGAGAGTCATCTCGGTCATGTCTGCATGTCTCCCGAACCCGTAGGGTCTACACACTTAAGGTTCGGTGACGCTAGGGTTATAGAGATATTAGTATGCGGTAACCCGAAAGTTGTTCGGAGTCCCGGATGAGATCCCGGACGTCACGGGGAGTTCCGGAATGGTCCGGAGGTAAAGAATTATATATAGGAAGTGCTATTTCGGCCATCGGGACAAGTTTCGGGGTCACCGGTATTGTACCGGGACCACCGGAAGGGTCCCGGGGGTCCATCGGGTGGGGCCACCTGCCCCGGGGGCCACATGGGCTGTAGGGGGTGCGCCTTGGCCTACATGGGCCAAGGGCACCAGCCCCTAGAGGCCCATGCGCCAAAGGGACAAGAGGAGGGGAGAGTCCTAAAGGGGGAAGGCACCTCCGAGGTGCCTTGGGGAGGATGGACTCCTCCCCCCCTTTGGCCGCACCCTTCCTTGGAGGAAGGGGCAAGGCTGCACC
>NW_021268201.1:0-945 GCF_002162155.2 Triticum dicoccoides
GGGTCGAGGCAACCGAAAGGGCCACGACCCTTTATCGTGAGCAGCATCCGAGACCAAAAGCGGGAGCGAGGTTGCCTTGATAGCAACGGGCACGTAATGTGCCAGCCCCACGAGGCAACGCCGCAAGCGCTATTTGGCCGCAGCGGCACACCCAATGGGCGTCCGCCGCGAGGCAACAATTATCCGAAGCACCACTTCCCGTAGGTCGGGTACTAGCACGCAAGCACTATTAATCCAGCGAGTAAAAGCCACACGAGGGACGGGACACGGCGCCGGTAGTCGGCCGCAGTACAACGGGGGATCTACCGGCAGACACGGGTCCAAAGCTACTCATGCGCTTAGTAGCCAACAAGCGGTCAAACCAACCAAGCCTCCGCCCGTGCATAGCACGGGAGGATCACTTGCACGAAGGCGTCCTGCAAGGCCAAATCACGCGTGTCACACCAGTAGCAATAAAGATACGGATGCAACGATTTTCCAAAGGCAACTTTATCAGGACATCGGTGCAACGTTGTCGGACGGTCTTATCGTGCACGAAACGGGCTACTTTCCTGTTTCCCGAGCCGCATTCGGCTGTTGGGTCAGAATTTCACTTGAGACGTACAGGGGACCGGGACAGCGATGACGTTGCCACCAAGGGGCAACGTTTTTCCGAAGGCGACATTGGAGGGACATCGTTGCGACTGTTTACCGTCGGTCGGATCGTGCACGCAACGGGGTACTTTCCTGTTTCCCGAGCCACCTTCGGCTGTTGGGTCAGAATTTCTCACGAGACGTACACGGGACCGGGCCAACACCTTCGTGATGGCATAACGACGGGACATCCGAGGCAACGTTGGGAAAGGATGGGCGTACGTGAACACGGGTGTTTTCCCTAAGAAAAATCACCCGTGTTCCGTACGCCCACCAGGAAGGACCCCTCCTCCCTACTATACCCGAGGGTTT
>NW_021268202.1:0-883 GCF_002162155.2 Triticum dicoccoides
TAAATATACTCTGGAGTATTTGTATTTCTAGAGATTTCAACGAGTGACTACTCAAATATTTGTCTTTTTAGAGATTTCAAATGGACTAGCACATAGGATGTATATAGACATATTTTAGAGTGTAGATTCACTCATTTTGCGCCGTATGTAGTCACTCGTTGAAATCTCTGTTAAGACGAATAGAATATTTAGGAACGGAGGGAGTACACATACGAAGCAAAATGTGTGAATCTACACTCTAAAATATGCCCGTTTGAAATTTGTAAAAAGAAAAATATTTAGGAACAAAGGAGTATAATTTTGTGCATGGCACATGGACCCGGATGATGAAGAGGCTTCTGGCAATGCTATCAAGCTTCCATCATTTGTTTACATAATTGACGTACTATACAAATAATTTTCTAGTGACATGAAATTGTACAATGGTGTGAGCTTTCAGCTTTTGTGTCGCGTGTCTTGCCATCGATGCTCTTTCGGAAACAATAAAAAACTAACTTCCTTGCTAATGCATGTTAATTATTAGCAGATCAGAGCTAATAATTACATCACAACTGAAGACAAAGTTGTGAGAAGGTGTTAAACTAAAATTGATCCATGCTTTCATTGGCAGCAACGTCCCCGCAGCTCTGTCTAAATCAACAAGGCATGTTGGGAAAAAAGTAGCTGTTTGGAGCATGCAACATTCTGATCATTTTGTGCAGTTCCACTAAAATAGAGTTGAGCGTCCCTATTCCAAAGATATCAAGTGTGATTACGATAATAGAGGACTGCTGATGAAACAATAAACACACAAATAGAAGCCGGTCACCTTTGTAGTCTCTCTTAAGACTAACTAGTTGGAGAAGATTAGGCTCGGAGTTGGATGAGGAGGATAGAGCAAAAC
>NW_021268203.1:0-897 GCF_002162155.2 Triticum dicoccoides
ATCCGAGTCAAACTACAAGTCCAAAGGTGTTACATCACCTCCACTTGGGCCCATGAGCCTTGTACGACCTAGGGTTAGTTTTAGGCTGCCTTGGGACGTCCTCCCACCTCCTTGGCCGCCACCCCTTGCTCCTATATAAGTAGATCCATCTAGTAGCTTTTTCCTTGGGATTTGTTTAGTTAAAAGTTAGCCATTGCAACTTCGTGTACTTCGTTTGTGTCCAACGACCAGACCAAGACCGCTTCCGGATCTCCACCATTATCAATACTTCATATATATTCGCAATATTCAGATTGCTTTATCATATTCTTGCTCGTTCTTCAATTGCTTGCAGGAATAGACCTTCGTGGTCAGGTTGATCGTGCTCCAGCGTGGTCAATAACCTCTCGGAGTTGGTTTAGCGATTGCTAAGGCGCAACGTCGTGCACGTTTGTAGTCGGAACGTCAAAGTCGTCTCCACCAAATCGATAGTTATCATCTCATCGAAAGATCGGGACACCCTCGCCTCTATCACTTTTGAAGTTGTGTATGGTTTCCTACCTCGTGCACCTATTGATTTGTTGCCTCTTCCATCTTCGGAGAAGGTTAATTTTGATGCTAAACAACGTGCTGAATTGATTTTAAAAATGCATGAGTTAACTAAGGAAAACATTGAGCGTATGAATGCTAAATATAAACTTGCTGGAGATAAGGGTAGAAAACATGTTGTGTTTGCACCTGGAGATCTTGTTTGGTTACATTTGCGTAAGGATAGATTTCCTGATTTGCGCAAATCAAAGCTAATGCCACGTGCTGATGGTCCCTTTAAGGTGTTAGAGAAAATAAATGATAATGCATATAAACTTGAGCTGCCTGCAGATTTTGTGGTTAGTCCCACTTTTAACATTGCAGATTTGA
>NW_021268204.1:0-1649 GCF_002162155.2 Triticum dicoccoides
ACACCTTTGCCTCTATCAAGTGGTATCAGATTTCCAGGTTGCTCGGTGAGATTTTACAGTTTTTTTTCGTAGTTTAGATCGAGTCTGTTCTTCATACCTATAGTCCACGAAAAAGCCACAAAAAAAAATTAGGGTTAGTTCATCATATCCGAACCAATCTGAGCCTTGCATAATCTTTTTAGGGTTTTGCTTTGTTGAATTTGCGGTTGCATCGTCGTGTCTAGTTGCTGGTCTTAGAGTCTAGTCTTTTAGAGTTTCGAGTTCTGGTCATAAGTTGTCACGCCGCCGCCGCACCATCATCATCGCCCCTGCCATCTACCACCACCGCACCGAATCCGTATCCATATACCACCACCAATCCGTGTCCATATACCACCACCGATCCATATCCATATACTACCACCGCTACCACCACCGCTGCCATATACCACCACCATATATCCACCACCAATCCGAGTTCTTTGCTTATTAGGTTTGTTTTCGGGATCCCTCTAGATTCTGATTCGTGTTTCCTTGCCGGAGTCGGGTAGCCACGCTCCGTTTAGGCCCAAAATTTTTCGAAAACGCATTTTTCGAAAAAATTGCTGGCTATCCTATTTTTAGGTGTTTCTGAGTGTTTTGAGACAGGTGCCATTATAGGAAGTTTTTTTTGACCCGTTTCCAGTTTTTGGGTCCGGGCAGTCGAAAAAAAAAATTTGGTCGAAAAAATTTCGTGCCCATCCTGTCAGTTTGAGCTAGGAAGAGTTTTGAGACACTCGCCATTATAGTGATTTTTCGCAAAAAAAAAAAACAGCGCAAAGAAAAAAAGAGCGCAAAAAAAAAGAGCGATTCAGGAAACAGACCCTCGTGGTCAGGTTGATCGTGCTCCGGTGTGGTCAATAACCTCTCGGAGTTGGTTTAGCGATTGCTAAGGCGCGACGTCCTCGCACGCTCGTAGTCGGATCGTCAAAGTCGACTTCCACCAAAGCGAAATCCACCATCTCATCGAAAGACGGGACACCTTTGCCTCTATCACAAAAAGTCCTGCTTAAGGCCGTATTTGAGGGCACTCCGGGCCTCCTGGCGCAAGCGGGAAGCATTTTTTGATTCGCGCGCTCGCCGCGAGCAGTTTGAGTACTTGTGGGTCCGACACGGACTCCGAATGACAAAATTATGACCGTTTTAGTGAACATCTCTCCATTCTATAGCAGTCCTTGAAAGTACTTCATTTTCTCATGCGCTTTTTGCCTGATTGCCCCAAAATTTCTTGTCCTCTATAGAGGAGATATCGTTTCCACATATATATTGACCGATGCCAGGAATGCCCTTTTGTTCTTGGCTTTCGCGCGCATGAGTTAAAGCATGCCATCCGGTGAAAACAAGCAGAATAAGGCATATAGCCGCTGGATTTTCTTCAATTTACGGCCAAACGAGATTGCCCGGATCATAGAGCATCTGCAGAAAGGTACTTTTGTCCCTACCAGGGGGGCTAATGTCTATAAGCAACATAATCTCTCGAATTTCCTTCAAAAGGAAGTGCCAATGGTTTCAGAAACTTGTCTAAAAAACAACGACGAATGATGTTCTTTGACTTTCAGGGCCAAAAAGTCCTGCTTAAGGCCGTATTTGAGGGCACTCCAGGCCTCCTGGCGCAAGGAGGGAGTATTTTC
>NW_021268205.1:0-3632 GCF_002162155.2 Triticum dicoccoides
TGTGTCTTCAACAAGCAACTGGTTCTATCCCTTCCAACCTTACTTAAGTTTGTCTTCATGAAGTCATTGCCTATCTGTTCATCTGTTTGACTTCATTGCTTGACTACTATTGTTGATTGGCTTCATACTATCTTCCATCTTGATCCTGTCTACCTTACTGCTATTTGTCCTGTACTTTCACATCATTACATACTTGACTATGGCTTGTCTAGGGTAGTTTATCTTCCGTTGCATATCAATTAGGTTGTTTCTAGTGTTTGTCTTTGAAACTTCCATGTTTTGAAGACTTTCATAAAAATCGCCTATTCACCCCCCTCTAGTCGATACTAGCACTTTCAATTGGTATCAGAGCAAGGTACTCCCTTGTTCTGTGTGATTCGGTTTAACCACCTGGAGTTTCAGCTATGTCGACTGCAGGGATAATCAAAGTCTCCGCTGCTTGCCCAGTGTTCGATGGAACTGAGTATCCCTACTGGAAGAATAAGATGCGCATGCATCTTGAAGCCATTGATGTCGACCTCTGGTATGTCGTCAAGAATGGCGTTCCCAAAACTGGTGAAGGTGTCACCCCCACTGATGTCAAGAAGTTCATTCAACTAGACTCTACTGCGAAGAACATCATCTGTGGTCATCTGACCAAAGGACAGTATGGTTGTGTGAGTGCTCTAGAAACATCGAAGCTAGTCTGGGACTGGCTATCCAAGGTCAATGAAGGCGTTTCAACCCAGAGAGATCAAAGAATCAGCGTTCTTCGCAACCTCTTCAACCACTTCAAGAGAAACGACAATGAGAATGTCCAGCTCACGTTTGATCGCCTCACTGATATCACAAATTAACTTCAAGCTCTTGGCGCAACTGAGATTACCAAGCATGAAATCGTCAAGACACTGCTGAGGTCACTTGACAGCTCCTTTGACACCCTTGCCCTCATGATACAAGAACGTCCTGACTTCAAGACACTCGATCCGTCTGATATACTCGAGAGGCTCAACACACATGAGTTCCAGCTATCTGAGAAAAGAGATATCTATGGTCCAAGCTATGGCCGAACTCGTGCTTTGAAGGCAAAAGTTGTTTCCTCATCTGAAGAAGAATCTGACTGCAGTTCTGAAGATCCTAAAGACATTGCAAGGGAACTTGCTATGCTCGTGAAGAAGTTCCAGAAATTCACAAAGAAGAAAGGCTTCAGAAAGTCTTCACGATCTAGCTCTAGGAATGATGAAGCTTCCACACATGATCACAAGAAGAGAACCTGCCACAAGTGCAAGAAACATGGTCACTACATATCTGAGTGTCCACAGTGGGACAATGAGAAGAAGAAGAAGAAAAGCAAGGAGTATGACTCCGACGACAAGAAGAAGAAGAAATCATCAAAGTCTTCTAAGTCTTCTTCCAAGTCGTCATCATACAAGAAGAGCTCATCAGGCAAGGCTCGTGCTTTTGTTGGCAAGGAAATGGATTCAGAGGAGGAGTCTGCTTCCGAGGAGGCGGAGGTGGAGTCTGGAGAGGAGTCTGACCCTGGCGTTGCAAGTTTGGCTCTAGCCACTGCCTATGTTGCCAAGTCCATCTTCAACACTGAAGACAATGACTTCCACACCAACGCTGAAGCTAATGACGAAGACGATCCTACTCCCACCTACTGCTTCATGGCACGCGGTGCCAAGGTAAAATCACGCGATGCTTACTTTCAAACTTCAAGTGAAGATGACTCTGATTGTGAATCCAAACCCAGCTACAAAACACTTGCTAAAATTGCAACTGAACAACAAAAGGCTATGGAACATACTCAAAAACTGTTAGACAAAAGCGATGACCTGTTGGACGCTGAAATGACACGCTCACAGTCCTTAGTTGATGACATAAAAAATCCGCTTGCTAAGTACCAAGAACTTGAAGGTCGTCATGAATCGCTCTCAACAACTTATGAAAGGCTCTCCTATGATTATCTTCAAAGGAAACAAGAGCTTGAGAAATTGAGAGCGGCTCATGAAGATCTTCAAAAGGTGAATGAGTCACTTCGCGCTCAACAGATCAGTTCCGCTCAGGAAGGATTTGAACCACCATGTCTAAAATGCATTGAGCATGATAACGCTACATCTGTTGCTAAATGTTCCACTGCTGCTACTGTTTCATTGTCTTCACCTACTGATGTGGTCACTAACCCCTCTGCGGAGGATACCACTGCTGTTGCTGATGAAAATGCTATGTTGAAGACATTGCTTGAAACAGGGATGTACAAAGTTTGAAGGGACATCAGACTCTCTGCGATGTGCTCAAAAAGCAGATTCTGAACCGAAACCCTAGGAAAGAGGGTGTTGAGTTTGAAAGGAAAATGAATGTTGATGGCTCGTACTGGAAGCCTGAGCAGTACCCCAAAACCACATGGGTTGCTGCAAAGGGACCTTCAGTAGATCCATCTACCTTATCTGGCTTTACCTATGCTAATCCTATTATCATTGATGAATCCTTTGATGCAAACTATAAGCTATTCAAAAATCAGAATGGTGAAGTGTTTGCCAGGTACATTGGCACTAACTGCAGGAATGGACCACCTATGAAGAAGATCTGGGTACCTAAGCGGTACATTGAGAATCTTCCTGTGAATGTCATCATGACACCACCTAGGAAGAAGACAAACACCAGACCTATAGCTTCATATGGCCCAAAGGCTTCATACAGATACAGGACTCACCTGAGTCACCCTAACGCCAATGTTTTGCAGGGAAATCATGCTCAGACTTATGAATATGAGCGTGTATCTTCAAACTACTATGTTCATAGAACTAAGAACTTTTCTGCTTATTCATATGAGTATCATTCATCTCCTGCAAGGCTATTTGCTAGGGCTTCAAAGCAAAATTCTCAGATGCTGCACTTAGACTCATCGCTTCTAAGCCCCACTGAAAATGTGGGTGGCAAAGAAGAACTAACTCTCTTTTGCAGAAAATGGTCTCCAGCCAGCAATCAATGGCGTCCGATACTATTGCCGGGGACCTAAAACTCACTGAGGACACATGTTAAAATATCATTCTATATGCTTCACATCTGAATTTCTCATCAGTCTATGTCCTAACTTTGATATAAGCTTTGATCGTCCCTATATGTATCAAATGCATATGCTTCACAACACTTGTGTGAAGCCTATCCTCCTAACTGCACTGTAGGGCACATCACCAAAAGCTTCAGAATGGATTATGGACAGTGGATGCACAAAGCATATGACTGGTGATCGAAGTCTTCTCATGGACTCAACCTTACGTCCATCCGACAAAAGTCACATCACATTTGCTGACACTGGTAAAAGAAAAGTATTGGGTCTAGGCAGAGTTGCAATCTCAAAGGGTCAACACATGGATAAAGTGATGCTTGTTGAATCCCTTGGTTTCAACTTAATGTCTGTCTCAATGCTTTGTGACTTAAACATGATTGTGATATTTGGCAAATATGGTTGCCTTGTACTAATGGAATCTGACAAATCTCTAGTCTTTGAAGGGTATCGAAAAGATGATCTGTACATGGTAGATTTCTCAGCAGGTCCACAGCTTGCCGTTTGTCTTCTCACAAAAGCTTTAGAATGCTGGCTCTGGAATCGAAGGCTGGGACATGCTGGCATGAGAAACTTACACTCACTC
>NW_021268206.1:0-1651 GCF_002162155.2 Triticum dicoccoides
ACACCTTTGCCTCTATCAAGTGGTATCAGATTTCCAGGTTGCTCGGTGAGATTTTACAGTTTTTTTTCGTAGTTTAGATCGAGTCTGTTCTTCATACCTATAGTCCACGAAAAAGCCACAAAAAAAAATTAGGGTTAGTTCATCATATCCGAACCAATCTGAGCCTTGCATAATCTTTTTAGGGTTTTGCTTTGTTGAATTTGCGGTTGCATCGTCGTGTCTAGTTGCTGGTCTTAGAGTCTAGTCTTTTAGAGTTTCGAGTTCTGGTCATAAGTTGTCACGCCGCCGCCGCACCATCATCATCGCCCCTGCCATCTACCACCACCGCACCGAATCCGTATCCATATACCACCACCAATCCGTGTCCATATACCACCACCGATCCATATCCATATACTACCACCGCTACCACCACCGCTGCCATATACCACCACCTTATATCCACCACCAATCCGAGTTCTTTGCTTATTAGGTTTGTTTTCGGGATCCCACTAGATTCTGATTCGTGTTTCCTTGCCGGAGTCGGGTAGCCACGCTCCGTTTAGGCCCAAAATTTTTCGAAAACGCATTTTTCGAAAAAATTGCTGGCTATCCTATTTTTAGGTGTTTCTGAGTGTTTTGAGACAGGTGCCATTATAGGAAGTTTTTTTTGACCCGTTTCCAGTTTTTGGGTCCGGGCAGTCGAAAAAAAAAAATTTGGTCGAAAAAATTTCGTGCCCATCCTGTCAGTTTGAGCTAGGAAGAGTTTTGAGACACTCGCCATTATAGTGATTTTTCGCAAAAAAAAAAACAGCGCAAAGAAAAAAAGAGCGCAAAAAAAAAAAGAGCGATTCAGGAAACAGACCCTCGTGGTCAGGTTGATCGTGCTCCGGTGTGGTCAATAACCTCTCGGAGTTGGTTTAGCGATTGCTAAGGCGCGACGTCCTCGCACGCTCGTAGTCGGATCGTCAAAGTCGACTTCCACCAAAGCGAAATCCACCATCTCATCGAAAGACGGGACACCTTTGCCTCTATCACAAAAAGTCCTGCTTAAGGCCGTATTTGAGGGCACTCCGGGCCTCCTGGCGCAAGCGGGAAGCGTTTTTTGATTCGCGCGCTCGCCGCGAGCAGTTTGAGTACTTGTGGGTCCGACACGGACTCCGAATGACAAAATTATGACCGTTTTAGTGAACATCTCTCCATTCTATAGCAGTCCTTGAAAGTACTTCATTTTCTCGTGCGCTTTTTGCCTGATTGCCCCAAAATTTCTTGTCCTCTATAGAGGAGATATCGTTTCCACATATATATTGACCGATGCCAGGAATGCCCTTTTGTTCTTGGCTTTCGCGCGCATGAGTTAAAGCATGCCATCCGGTGAAAACAAGCAGAATAAGGCATATAGCCGCTGGATTTTCTTCAATTTACGGCCAAACGAGATTGCCCGGATCATAGAGCATCTGCAGAAAGGTACTTTTGTCCCTACCAGGGGGGCTAATGTCTATAAGCAACATAATCTCTCGAATTTCCTTCAAAAGGAAGTGCCAATGGTTTCAGAAACTTGTCTAAAAAACAACGACGAATGATGTTCTTTGACTTTCAGGGCCAAAAAGTCCTGCTTAAGGCCGTATTTGAGGGCACTCCAGGCCTCCTGGCGCAAGGAGGGAGTATTTTC
>NW_021268207.1:0-901 GCF_002162155.2 Triticum dicoccoides
TTGCATGTTTTACGTGGCTGCTATGGGTTTCTAGCAAGAACGTTTCTTACCTACGCAAGACCACAACGTGATATGCCAATTGCTATTTACCCTTCATAAGGACCCTTTTCATCGAATCCGTTCCGACTAAAGTGGGAGAGACTGGCACCCGCTAGCCACCTTATGCACCAAGTGCATGTCAATCGGTGGAACCTGTCTCACGTAAGAGTACGTGTAAGGTCGGTCCGGGCCGCTTCATCCCACAATACCGTCGAAACAAGATTGGACTAGTAACGGTAAGCATATTGAACAACATCAACGCCCACAACTACTTTGTGTTCTACTCGTGCAAAGAATCTACGCAATAGACCTAGCTCATGATGCCACTGTTGGGGAACGTAGCAGAAATTCAAAATTTTCCTAGGTGTCACCAAGATCTATCTATGGAGAGACCAGCAACGAGTAGAAAGAGAGTGCATCTACATACCCTTGTAGATCGCTAAGCGGAAGCGTTCAAGTGAACGGGGTTGATGGAGTCATACTCGTCGTGATTCAAATCACCGATGATCAAGTGCCGAACGCACGGCACCTCCGCGTTCAACACACGTACAGCCCGGTGACGTCTCCCACGCCTTGATCCAGCAAGGAGAGAGGGAGAGGTTGAGGAAGACTCCATCCAACAGCAGCACAACGGCGTGGTGGTGGTGGAGGAGCGTGGCAATCCAGCAGGGCTTCGCCAAGCACCATGGGAGAGGAGGAGTAGGAAGAGAGGTAGGGCTGTGCCAGAACTTCGTGTATAGCTCCCATGCGCCTCCCCACTATATATAGGGGTGGAGGGGCTGGTTTCTTGCCCTCCAAGTCCATTGGGGCGTTGGCCAAGGTGGGAGGAAAGAAATCTCATTATTTCCTTCCCCACCGATTG
>NW_021268208.1:0-2111 GCF_002162155.2 Triticum dicoccoides
AAAATAAAAATAAAAATTAGGGTTAGTTCATCATATCCGAACCAATCTGAGCCTTTGCATAATCTTTTTAGGGTTTTGCTTTGTTGAATTTGCGGTTGCATCGTCGGTCTAGTTGCTGGTCTTAGAGTCTAGTCTTTTAGAGTTTCGAGTTCTGGTCATAAGTTGTCACGCCGCCGCCGCACCATCATCATCGCCCCTGCCATCTACCACCACCGCTCCGAATCCGTATCCATATACCACCACCAATCCGTGTCCATATACCACCACCGATCCATATCCATATACTACCACCGCTACCACCACCGCTGCCATATACCACCACCATATATCCACCACCAATCCGAGTTCCTTGCTTATTAGGGTTGTTTTCGAGATCCATCTAGTTTCCGATTCGTGTTTCCTTGCCGGAGTAGGTTTCGAAAAAAAAAATTCGAAAACGCATTTTTCCTTGCCGGAGTCGGGTAGCCACGCTCCGTTTAGGCCCAAAAAATTTCGAAAACGCATTTTTCGAAAAAATTTCTGGCTATCCTATTTTTAGGTGTTTCTGAGTGTTTTGAGACAGGTGCCATTATAGGAAGTTTTTTTTTGACCCGTTTCCAGTTTTTGGGTCCGGGCAGTCGAAAAAAAAAATTTGTCAAAAAAAAAAATCCGTGCCCATCCTCTCAGTTTGACCTAGGAAGAGTTTTGAGACACTCGCCATTATAGTGCTTTTTCGCAAAAAAAAACAGCGCAAAAAAAAAGAGAGCGAAAAGAAAAATTTCAGAGTGTGCTTTTCCCTTGTTTACGTGCCGTGCCGTGATTTTGTTGGTGTTCTAGGCTCGCGTCTCTAGCACAGTCTAGCCTAGGACCAGCACAGTACCGTCGTTGAGCGTTTTTTCAACTTTGCATCTCTAAATTGATTGTTGCTGACCCTTTTTGCTACCATACTATAATCCTTCCCAGCTCCACATACATCTACGTCGTGTGTTTTGACTCTCCCTGGTAATCGCTCTATCCAAGCTTTGAGAGTTTTTGACTACAACAGTTGCCGATCACCGCCTGCTGCTGGGTAAGAACTGGTAAGAATTTGAGATTTGCTTGACGGATTTGTGATACACCACCACCACTTCTTAGTAGTTTGTAGGATCATATTCTTGTGTGTTTCTATTGCTGCTAACCATGCCAGGATCACAAGCCGACGAGATTGACTGGGAGAACTTATCGAACAAGGCGCTTCATGATAAGTTTCAGCAAATGATGACTGAACAGGTACAAGATGTGCTGAACAATTTTGAAGAGGCCATGGAGAAGATCACTGGCCTTGAGAAGACGTTCGAAACAAAGCTCGATAACAGATTTAATGAACTACTTGCGCGTCTTCCACCACCGGCTGCACCTGTCGCACCTCTGCAACAACAACAACTACGCCCCCTTCCGAATCAGTATGGACGAGCACAGCGTGTTCCTATTGAGCCAGGACAAAATTCTGGTGCCGCTGCTACTGCTGTTGGTGCTTCTTTGGCTCCTGCTACTGCTGCTGCTGGTACCCAGGAGGATGATGAGTATGCGGGCGATTATGAGGATGAGGTTGATCAAAATCAGATCTACGAGCAGCCACCACCACCACCACCAGCAGGTCGACCTCAGGTATATATTCGTAATGGTAGGCCTGCACCACCACCTCAGGTACGAGATCATGTCCATATTCCTAAACTGAAATTGAATATTCCACCATTTGAGGGTAGATATGTTCCTGATATATATCTTACTTGGGAGTTAGAAACTAAACAACGATTTACATGTTTACAATATCCTGAGGAGAGACGAGTTGCTGCTGCTGTTTGTGCTTTCACTAGTTTTGCATGTGTATGGTGGTCTGAACATTGTAGATTATATCCTATTCCAACTACTTGGGCTGCTTTGAAAACTGCTATGCGTACGCGTTGGGTTCCACCATATTATCAACGTGAATTGCTTCAAAAATTGCAGCGTTTAAGACAAGGGAAAAATTCTGTAGAAGAATATTATCAGGAATTACAAACTGGCATGATTAGATGTGGTATTGTTGAGGAGAATGAAGCTATGCTTGCACGTTTTCTGGGTGGATTAAATAGAGAGATTCAGACCATTCT